>NC_134568.1:115455310-115692810 GCF_050947875.1 Dermacentor variabilis | reverse complement strand
GCTCCGGGGCCTTAGCCCCCGTAGGAATTTTCCAGGGCGGGGGGGGGGGCAGCGATGCCGAAGCCTACCCCCCACCTAACGTGTCATTGCCAGAGTTTTGTCATCCACATCATTTGATGTTTCTCTGCCTTGGCTCGACCTTTTCACTTACAATTTTATTGTGGCTAATAGCTTACAGCATCATTGTTGACGTGGACGAGCCCGGCTTTTAATTCTTACTTTGGCTATATTTCTCCAAATCCTAACAATAGGAAAACAAGCGCATTAGAAGCACTAGCAGCGGCTGCCTCATCCGTATTTTCTCACTTCAACATGCACTGTTTTAAATTTCCACTTTAAAAACCATGCACATACACTGTATATTTAAATATACACACAGGACAAAGTTTATTATATTTTTTTGAAAGAGAAAGGAGGCAACCAATTAAATATAATTTCTTAAAGTATGGATAGCCTTTGCTTAGATAATGAATATGTTGCTGTATGTTCACCTCGCTTCAAATTGTTTTGCTTGCTTCTTTACTCTAAAAAAAAAAGAACCTGCAGACTTCAGTGACCCCTTCGGCAGAGTATTTTATCAACGGCGTGTGAAATGCGCGTGACTGATATGTGTCTCAGTATTACTTCTCTTTCCATAAAGCAATGCTAACGACACATGGAAAAAAAGAACTCTTCTCATAATTTACAACATCTATATGAAATGGAAACATCGTCACTTGCACGCATAGGTCATAAATATATACAGGATGTCCCAGTTAACTTTCATGCACTTAAATTTAAAAAAGTGCAATTTCGTTTCTCGAAGAAAACCTAGTGCATATTATTTCCGGTACAGTAGAGTAGCTGCCAGTATTTTTTTTCATTACTGAGATTTATTTAGGTGATTGTAATCAATTTTCTAACTCAGGACGTAACATCCTAATTATCAAAATGTCAGTGAGGCATTTGTAGGCACAGCCAAGGGACACTTAAGTGGGGTATATTAAGCGACGTACTAATTCCGTACTAATTTTTTCCGACGATAGTTAAACTCATCGAAAAATGAAAAATACCATGTGACTGCGCTCCCACTCGCATCATAAAGCAGCGCCTTCGAACAGGTTCCCTCTGAGTTAGCCAGAACGAAATAAAGGAAATAAAGAAAGACATTGCGATCGAGCTCGCGCCTTATCTGCTGCGTCTCGGCCGAAGTAACACGTCGCGTTTGGTGTTGGAAGCAAGCTGTGATAACTGTTGTCTTAGCGTAGATAAAGTGGACAGATGGTTGTTTTGTTTTGTGTGCAACAAAAGCTATCACCACAAAAGCGAATTCACAACGTCAGCGCAAATGTTTAAAAGTGTGTTTTGTTTCGTCCGAGTCGCCATGTATTTCTCTAATGAGCCGGAGGTAAAAATGATCCTTGTTTTGGAAGCAGCAAATGACAAGAGGAAGGCCACAACTATATGTATCAGTCATGGAAGTGTGTAGGTAGACCAAACGCGTGGACTACCATCAGAAATGATGAAAACTTGAGACAAACCGGCAGCTTCAAGAAACAGCGGCGCAGGACTCCATCTTTGAGTCCTAGCCTACGCACGGATGTTCAAGCATTTATGGCCTGGAACCCCCATGCTAGCGTGCGGGACGTGGCCGCCCAGTTACCGATATCCAAGTCATCGATTTGGAGGACCCTAAATGACGACCTTTCACCCTTACCACCTTAACCAGCAGCAATACTTAAAAGATAGGGACTTGTGGAATCGTCTATACTTCTCGAATTTTGTCCTCACAAAAGCCGATGAGTCACCGGACCTTTTGAGGAACATTTTGTGCACACATGAAGCCAATTTTCAGAGAAACGCCCCGGTAAGTTTTCATAATGCGCACTATTGGAGTGACTACAATGCACACTGGGTGAAGCGCAATCGGCCACAGTACCAGTGGTCGTTCAATGTGGGATGCGAAATTTACGCCGGTGCTATAATCAGTCTCACCTTCTTCCATCACCCACTGGCCGGACAGCGTTATGTCGACGTAATCCTTCAATGAGTGGTGGATGAGTTTCTCAGCGAAGTCCCGCTGTCGCCTCTTCCACTTCTCTGGTATCAGCAAGATGGAGCGCCAGCACGTAGTAGCAGCCGAGCACGAAATTCGCATGATGCGACTTTTCATGCGCAATAGATTAGAAAGCACGGGCCTGTAAATTGGCCGTCTAGGTCACCTTACCTCTCTCCACTCAATTTCTTTATTTGGCGTTATGTGAAAGATCGTGCTTACATGATCTAGATGGACGTCAGATTAGCTCAAGACAAGAACAACATATGTATGCAGTAGAATTGAAAAATTAAATTATGGGGTTTTACGTGCCAAAACCACTTTCTGATTATGAGGCACGCCGTAGTGGAGGACTCCGGAAATTTCGACCACTTGGGGTTCTTTAACGTGCACCTAAATCTAAGCACACGGGTGTTCTCGCATTTCGCCCCCATCGAAATGCGGCCGCCGTGGCCGGGATTCGATCCCGCGACCTCGTGCTCAGCAGCCCAACACCATAGCCACTGAGCAACCACGGCGGATTGCAGTAGAATTCGAGCGTCAGTCATCAAGAAAGTCACAGAGCATGTGATAAAGTGCACTCAGTACCGCGTAACTGCAGAACCTATTCGAACACGTCCTCTAGACAGCAGCTGGTATTCAACGGCGCTTACGAATATATAGATAATAAAGGCACACAGAAATCTGATGTATTTTTTGTTTGTTTTTGTGCAGGCGTCCCGATTGCCAATTCAGCTCATTTATAACGAGTTATTTACATTAGTAAGATCTTATTTACTTTCTTGAACGCATCGGTCTTGCCTTTTCTCAACACGTGGGTCGCTTCCCGGTCTGTTTATATCGCTTTTTTTTGGGGGGCATGAACATATTTTTTGAAGGACGAAGAAGAAGAAAACACAATGCTTTGTCTTTTTCACTGTCGATGGTCGGCAAGGAATCACCAATGCTGCCTCAGTTCGAACGAGGTACTCCGAAATTCCCCAACGAATGGCTATTGCACTAGCCCTGCTAGCTCACGGGATGTCATTTATAGTGGTTAAAGGTCTGCAGTCAGAGCATTTGGAAAAAGGCACGGTTTCCAAACAGGCCCTCAGACTTCTTAAGGGCAAGGCAATCACGCACCATTTCATTTATTTGTTTCCCGCACATCAGCGTCAGATAAAGGGTGCTCCTCCCAACCTGAACGAGTGGGCTCACGGGGCTGCATGTGAACTTGCCCACCGCGCTACCCTCGACCAATCGGAAGCCTACTCCCCAGAGAACAGGGACACGCCCTCCACCTACAACGATATTACTAAACACTACTATCTCAGCCGTAGAACCTACTTTGTTCCTCATCCGCGGCTCAATAGAGCTCAAGCATTAACGCTCCGTCTACTACAAACGAATACGTATCCAAATCCGTCGCTCTTACGTAAAATCTATCCGGATACTTACACCAATGCTACTTGCCGCGATTGTGGAGAAATAGCCACGTTAGAACACATGCTCTGGCGGTGCCCGGTCACGCTCTATCATCGATAACAGCTCGGCCAGATGGGAGGCGGTTCTCCGCAGCCCTCTTCTGGCTGGCCAACTCTGGGCTGTCCAACAGGCCCACGATGAGGTCAAGAGGCTCGGCCTTCCGGTTCCCACGTGGGAGCGGCCTGCTTCGTGAAGACTCACGGTCTGCAGGACTTCAATAAAGTTTTACCAAACTGCGAACCTGTTTTTGCAGCACGTATACACTCTCATGAAAACTAAAACCGTCACATTAATTTGGCTTTGGTCCGAAGCAAGTTTCTGGCGCGAAATATAGCTGCACGCGCACTCTGTCGACGCGGTGCAAGCAAAGCCGGGATTTTGAAACATGCTCGGCCTATAACATTGCTTTTCGCGTTTCGTGTGTGGTCAGAGCGGCGCTTCGGCCGCGTTATGAAGGGGCTTTTGTTATTAATGTGATCAATTGGCTTTGAGAAACGGATAATGAGTGTGACGTAGAGAAGGCGGAATAGCTGCAAAGACGTGAAACCTGCTATTGGTGCTCCTTCCGTACCATTACCAAGGTGACGCGCTGTCTCTTCGGCTTTGCGACAGGCAGTGCAGTTGCTTTCAATCAGCTTATTTGAGGGCGCTGCCTTATGATGTGGGCGGGTGCGCATTCACGTGGTATTTTTCAGATTTCGGGAGGTTTGTTTGCCAGTCGTAAAAAATTGCACGCAATTAGTACGTCGCTGAAAACACAGCAGTTAGATGTCATTTGGGGGTGCCGGGTGTGCCTACAAATGCCTCGTTGTCACTTAATTAGGACGGTACTTATCGAGTAACATAATTATTTTCGATTGTAGAATTAAAGTTCTGAAACGAAAGAATTACTGGCGGTAGCTCCGCGGTACTGGAAACAATATGCACTAGGTTTTCTTCGAGTAATGCAACTGCTCTTTCTTTATGTCGTGGTGCGTGATAGTTGGGGCACCTTGTATAATTTCCTCAATAACCGAAATGAGGCAAAGCGGGATTCACTCGAAATAAGAATCAAAAGCAGTCATGCGCAGGAGCGCTTATACTCAGGCTCAAAGACAAAGAAAAAAAAAGACAGAGAGAGGCTGCAGTTTCGCCGGAAAAATGATGCAGTATTAGTGATATCGAAGTATACGAAGATTACGCAAAAATAGATTACGCCACCGAGAGACGCCAGATCCGTGGTTGTGGGAGAGGACTCAGGCTGTGAAATTGAACTGTCTCCTACTATGAGGTGTTGTAAGTACTCATATAAGGCCGTTACTTACTGCAGTGCACAATTCTTCGAGATCACACAAAGTGTCTGCAAGTGCAAGCGATATATATATATATATATATATATATATATATATATATATATATATATATATATATATATATATATATATATATATATATATATATATATATATATATATATATATGGGGGTCGGAAAGCAGGTCGAGCCCCAGCCCCGCCGGAACAATGAAAACTTTCCGCCTATGAACATAGGCGACACGCACAAATAGAGAGCTGGGGGGAGACTGGAACAGTGTTGACACGTGCTTTCCTTTTCGACACTATGGATTTACGTCCGGCTTGAACTGCATCTCTCGCTTTGTTATTATCAGTTTATAATATTGATCTTTTCTATCCACGAAGAGATAAGCAGCATCATTGGAAAAGTCGATGCGGATAGCTATAGGGGCTTGTTGGTATGGCATATCTTATTTTGTTGTAGCGCAAGCTGAACGACAAGGACAACAGAAAGGCACATCTGACACACAGCGCTAGATTACACGCTACATCTGACACATTAGAGCTGTGTGTGTCAGATGGGCCTTTCTGTTGTCCTTGTCGTTCAGCCTGCTCACGCGCAAGTTGAACGACAAGGACAACAGAAAGGCATATCTGACACACAGCGCAACATTACACGCTGCATCTGGCGCATTAGGGGTGTGTGTGTGTCAGATGTGCCTTTCTGTTGTCCTTGTCGTTCAACTTGCGTTTCAACAAAATAAGAGTAGAAAAGCGGTGAGTCACTTTTTTAATACGTAGACCCTGGATGAAGTTAAGGCAAGAAATTGAAAAATAATTTCACATTTTGTGTTCTTGCTGAAGGTATTATGCACACATGTTCTTTGCCTTTACAAAACGTGCGAAGTGCTTAGTGCGTTGCGCATGTGTTGGTATTTTCACTCTGTATATGCGTCATCGAAACGGAGTTTCTTTTAGTCCTTGATGTTACAGTGCTCTCAAAGCGTAAAAATCTTCGACCAGTCAAATAACATTGGAAGAGCTAAAAGGTCTCTGTTCTTAAAGGAATACTTTTCTCTCGGTATAATTTCTTCAAATATATCCACAGACGCGCTGTCTGCACGTATGTGCTTTTCTGAGGTCAGCTTCTTAATAAACCCTGGTGTCTGACGGCAAAATCCGCATCGTTTAGGCATTGAGGATTGCACGTTCTAGCTTTTGCTTGACCTGAATTCAGCAAAAGTTTACAAAACCACCAGGAAGATGTAGCATGCATTCCTTAGAGCATGTCACAAACCTTACTGATATTAATGCTGCTAGTGAGGTATATATTGGGCGCTTTGTCGATGTTTTATGCAGTCCCTTAAACGTTGATTTAGTCTTACACAATCAGCCAGGCGGCGGACGTCAGAGAAGTTACCAATATTGAAATAACACTCAACAAATTGATTTTTATTACCGTATTCATGCACGCTAGAGAGATAGCAGAAATAAATGAAAGGCAGGTAGGTTAAACCAGTAAAAGGCCCGGTTAGGGTTGGGTATTCGCAATACTGACACCAATATTAGGACGTTCGCGCTTGAATTCAAGGCACACACCGCAGGAGACTCAAGTGCAGCGTTATTCGTTACTACATGCCTTATTCGAACGTACTGATGGCGACGTTGGCCGGTAGTTTTCCAGTTTGACGGAGATTCAATTGCATTCAGTTTCTCTAGAAACTGCCTTATAATAATGTTTCTTCTGTTATGTGCAAAGGGTCGTTATTAAATATTAGAAGAAAGAAATGAATTGATTATCGAAAGCGTTTTTAATTGCATTATCTTTTGCACTAAAATTGAGTGAAACCGTCCTATAAACACCACATATCGTTGTTTTTTTTTTTTTCCAACACAAGACATTTTTTCCCATTTTCGGCAACTAGTGTTGCAGTGCAGAATCTGCGGATTGCTAACGCAAATTGCGGTCCTGCCTTCAATGCTTTCACGGTAGCCCTGGGTCTATGCATATTTCTACAGCACCGTCACCTTCATTTCCTGGGACCTTTTTCATAAAAAACGTTACTTCGCTAGAGCTGCTAGTAAGTGCATATTCCAGCTAATTGTTGTGATGGACATATTATTAGTCAATGCGGCCAGTCACCGGCAAAAAGCTTTTGCAAGCGAAAAGCTTATTGATTAGGCCCCAGTTTATTAAGTAATATCTCCCTGAACTTCTCACTTGTGAAGCTGACCAAATTTCCACTCCCGTTTCAATACATATTTAATTAAAGTAATTAACTCATTGACCAGTGTCTGGAACTATGTTTAGCCAGTAACGTTTGCGTTCGTATTTCCTACCATCGAACGCGGTAAAGAAAAGCAAAAGCAAACAGCATTCGAGAGTAGTAATTGCGCGACCAGAGGTTACTATGGCTTTATAGGTGCAGCTATAGAAATCTATATCTCGATGCAAAAATGGAAAGCGACAGCAGAGAAATGTTTGACGAAATCAAGAAAAAAAAAACGTTTTGCGTTCCTTGTTCCCAAAACAAGAGCGCTATTTAATTTTTCTTTTAATCATCATGACGCAGCTACCTGTAAAGAATTCCAGCGTCACGGCTCCTCCTTACAGCTCGTCACTTCCCGCATATGCGCTACATGCCTCAAACACCTCTCTGTGGACTAAGATGATGTCTGTCACTATGGCTAAGCCGCCACGACGTTTTAATGCTAAAGACAATTTCGCGAATCGATTATCGGCTGCGCCAATAGCATTAAGACGGGAGAATTATGCAACAAACTGCCTCAGTACTGAGATATTGGCCTACGTTAAAGTGTTCCAGGTAGTGAACCATAGCCGCGAGACATCCACTACTTTGTTTGTTAGAGGCGGAGCGTAGTGTACGTTGTGGGCCTAAAAATCCATCAGTCAGTTATGCTGTCATCAGAGCTCACTGCTAGCCGGTGAAAACTCGCCGGCTAGTGGCGAATCTAGGAGAAAATGTACAATGGAGTTCTTGTGCGCTCTTGTGTAAATAATTCGGCATGATAAACGATTTTCGGCTAGGAGCTTACGTCAAGAATGTCAAAAAATTCAATTAACGTAAACTCGCGCGCGCGCAAGCACACATTTCCCATGCGGAAAATACGAAGGGCGAAAGCCGAGAGGCGCTTCTGTAGAATCATGCACTGATCAGTACGAAAAATAGCGAAATGAAAGAATGTCCGTGCAATGCTCTTGTTGTTAAAAGAGTTCAATGCAAGCAGCAGTTCTTGGCAGAAACATTGGTGGCAACTGCTCTGCTCACACCTAAAGCACCAGAAATGCAGTTGCGCGTGCAAGAAGCACAATTTTCGGAGCACATCTTTTTTGACTAAAGAACGGAAAAAGAACGTTGTAATTTTGTCCCTCGCTGATATCTTCATTGACTTTGACTTTCTTGTGTCGCAGCGATGCAAGTAACTGTCTTCAGGCAGCTTTGAATGAAAGCGCATCGTGTGCAGAAAGTGACCTTCGCTGCGTTTTGTGACCTACGTTGTGCCTGCGTAGCTGAACTTTTTAACCTGTTCGTCTCCTGTCTATAGCACATTATAAGAACATGCTTTGGCTGTTATTAGCCTGACAGCGTCGGTATACGGTGTTTAAAATACGCGTATACTGATATCACTTAAAAAGAAGCGTCAGCTCTAAGTTCCCTGTTGAAACAGTCATCGAACACAGAAAGTGTCCCATTAGACGACCGCATAACCTATGTGAATTGGTTCAGTGGCTATGTAATGAGATTCTGAGCTAAATTTTACGGACTGTTGCAAGCAATAGCTTCATTTAAGGCCTTACAAATTGTTCAGAAATTGCCGACAATTGGTAAATAAATAATAAAAAAAACGTTTAGGTGCAAAATTTGGAGCAGCGTACCTGTGCACACACACACATAAAGAAAAGTACAATTCTGTAAACTGCCTCTGTGAGATTCTGTAAAGCACCTAAATATTATATATTAGTTCACACATTATGCTAAATAAATTGCATTGTTTACACAAGTTCTGCGAATGTCCTATCCTCAAATTAGCAGAAAGCTTTGGAGCCGTATCCGTCTATAATATACAAATTTCGCCAGCTTTACAATGTCTGAATAGGCGAAGGATAAAGGTTCATGGTATAGTATCTCATTTTTGTTTACTTCTTAGTTACATCACTGTAGATGTCGTACAATACTGTCCTAAAATTTTGTTTTTTGGAATCTTTTACGAAACAAATTGATGGGCAAAACAAAACTAACTTTCTCGTTTAAATACAACATACTTCATCGACAGTTGCTCGATGGATATCCAAGAATACGAATTTTGTATTCTCATGTATTTAGAAAGGAGCCCCCGAGGTAGAGTTTCGGCTAAAGCTAGCCGCGAAAGCTGGGCTTAAACTAGCCCACAAAGAGATATGTCCATATTATTCAAGTTCCTGAAGTCGAAAGACCTCAGGTCCGGTGTCCACCTCCGAACTAAGGGACACCCTCAGTGTTTTCTCTACTTCGTTTTCATCCCTTAACCCCGTTTGCCCTTCGTAGGGCAGTAAATCGTACGTCCGTCAGGTTGGCCTCTCCGTCTGACCTTCCCTGTCTCTCTCTACAATATGTCGGGATATGCGAAAACATGAAAGGAAGTATTTCGAAGTATCCGATTTGGTCCCTTTATTTTTTTTGAAAATGGCGATGGAGAGAGCGCTTACGCCTTATATAGCGCAGAGCTATGTTTCACATGGTATGCCAACATCATGGGTGCCAATTTGAATGTTGTCTCGGGTTGTTTCACCATTGTTCATTAGTAAACTCATTATCACTAAATTGTTGTTATTATTATTATTACATCTCAGTAGGATATGTTCTGCCGTAGGAAATAACTACTTTTAATTTGAGCCGTAGGAAAGGAGATGAAATGGTATGGTTGTGCCTTTTGTCAGTTATTTCGATTGGACGTTCAACGGAAAGATCGTGCTAGTAATTACTAAAGAGATGTTATTTTGTCCTGTTGACCCGGCGCAAACGTTCGCCTCATTGAAGAGCGCAAAAGAGCAATTCATATAACTTTTTTTTTATGTCCTAGCCGGAGGCTCTCGTTCCTTTTGCTAGGCTTGGGGATTGCGTGCGTATCTACTGGGTTTCGCCTCGCACGTTGCACGCGTGCCGGACAATAGCGAAGAGCGCAGCATTGGCACGTGCAGCGTTGCGTCCGCGATATGCCGCTCGAAGCCAAGCCGGGCCATCGACGGCCGCGAGTGCGCGGCACGTGCGCGCGCGCGCACATGGCGCTGCGGTCGCGCGAAAGGTCAGAGGAAACGGGCGCGTCGCGCTACCGGGCGTTCTCGCGGTGGACATGGGCGCAGCGGGGCGCCCGGAAGCTCGGGCCGCTGCTCCCTCGGCGCGGGAGCCGAGCGAAGGCATCACAAAGAAAGCCTGCCGATGGAATCTGGCGCTTGTCTGGCCCGCGCGATGGCCCGTTTTCCTTGGACCCGCTTTCCCTTTCTTTCCCCGAGGTCAGTGTTACGTGCGCGCGTTTTTTCCTCCTGCGCTGGAAGGCTCCCCGCTGCCACGGGGCCACGTAACTGTCCTTCCTGCCTAGCACTCCCGAAATAGAACCCGGGAAGCGGGTTCGCTGGAAATGGGGCCCCTTGCTCTAGGAAGCGCGCGGCGTGGCTCTGCGGCGGCGCGTGCGCTGTGGCCGCCGTGCCGGCCGGAATGCGCCGCTGTTGCTGCTGCTGCTGTGGCCCGAAAGGGGGGGTGGCACACATGCGAGCCCACGCTGGCACTTCGGCAGCCACGCGTCCCGAAGACAACGCCCTGCTCGTGCTGCCACGAGGCGGGGACAAGCCGCTTAACCTGCGCCGACACCGCACGACGTGCTTTGCGGCGACGGTGAGAGTGCCTGGCACGGCAAAGCCTCGAGCTCGTGCGCTCTACACAGGGGGCGAGAAAACGTGTGCGCGCGCTGCTGAGTTTAGTTTTTCTCTCGTTTTCTTTGCTCTCCCGTGTGACACATACGCTGTAGGCAACAACATCTCAAACCATTGTGATAGTCCAGGAACATCGAGCATGATCACTGCCCTTCTTTCCACGAAGACGCTTGGCATACAAAACTGAATGCGCAGTGAGACAGAGCTGAAATGTTATAAAATATGTTGGGCTTAAGCTGCTCACTAGCTTCGAGGGACGCCGCTGAGCATGGCTCCTAATTGACTTCGACCGCCTGGGGTTCTTTAATGTGCCTCGAAGGGAGGGTAACGATCGTTTTTGCAACCATCCCCGTCCGAATGCAGTCGGCGCTGCAAGTATTCATCCCGCGATCTCGTGGTCAACAGCAGAGCGCCCGAGAAACTGAGCCACCGCGGCCGGTAAACTGAAGTGTGCAACTCGGTAGTTGGGATTTGTGATGCGTCAGTAGTGTCATGAGTGACAATACAAAATCCCTTTGATACGAGCAAGAGGAGAAACTCGCACTTACATATACGGGGTGTTCGTTTTAAAGTTCTAGGGAATTTTTAAAATTCGTGTGTGGGAGGTGGCCTAATTATTATCCTTGCGCTGTATTACTCGAAGAGGCAGATATTACTATCACGAGAAATCGCAACACATCTTCTACTAATTAAGAAAAATCTACCAATTAACTTCTTCATTAATTATTTTACGGCACATATTGCAGTTTATAAATTCTAGCCGGTGAGTTTTCAAGACGTATCCACTTGAAATGAATCCCCAGGATGGGACCAGTTTTCAGCTATTGTCTCAAAGTGTGCGGCGAAATACATGGGCCTTCCAGTTAATTTTGCGCTTCACCGCATAAAAAAGTGGTTCTTTAGAAAAGTAAATGAAACAACTGTGCATTATTCCGGCGAGTTTGATGGCGTGTAACTCCAAACTGGTGTCATTCTGGAAATTCATTCTAAGTGGATACGCCTTGCAAACTCACCGTCTACAGCTCTTAAATTGCAATGTGTACCGTAAAGTAATTACTTAAGATGTTAATTAGTTATTTTTGTTAATTAGTTGGATATATGTTTCGATTTCTGGTGCAAGTAATGTCCGCCTCTCCGAATACTCGAGCTCAAGGACCACAATTATCTGCTACAAATGATTTTTAAGAATGCCGTAAAACGAAAAATTATCCACTGCTTTCTTGGCATAGCAAAAATTACCGTCGCAAACAACCTATATTCGCTTTTACCTTCGTGCACCTCGGCAAAAAACATTGATTAATACGAGAGTACACGAGAAGTAAAGATGCTATTTTCCTGACAAGATATCTTTGGCACATGGTGATGTAAGGCCTTCTCGAAGAATTACGGATTACCTTTATTGCGCTTACTGTAAATGCTTTAATAGACAGTTTTACCATAGTGTGCCGTCTTGCCGTTACCTTTACCGATACCGGCTGCCACGACTGAGCATGTGCGGAGTTCGCCGGGTTTCGGTAGGTTTATCGCACTGCTTCCATCGGTTTCCATAGCCGTGTAACAAGATGGCACTGCCCAGACTGCTCGCTTCGATCTTAATTCACCAGTGTTGCTTGCTTTCAGTGGCAAAAGCAAGAAATAAATAATAAAATCGGTCATTGCCTAGTCTCGTCTCAAGCTGGGCAGAAAGTATAAACGCTTTTTTGTAGTTAATATTCAGATGAGTTGTTTCTTTCGACGCTGATATGCCTAAAGGGACGGCACCCAGGTGAAAAAGTGTGTCAATTTCTATCTTAACAGATGGCGCCAGAGCATTTAGTTTTGATCAACGCTGTACACTCGCGTGGCCTCTTCCTCCGGATTTGAAGTCGGTGTCTCGCCGTGCAGAGGTAGCGGGGGAATCTTTCACGGAGCTTTGACGCGAACAGGGAATGCACGAAGGACATCTACAGGGCACGTGACATTCACAGCCAACATCTCTCCGGATAGACTTAGCCAGAAGTTTTCCCCGACACGCGGGTCGGGAGTTGGGGAGGATGATTGATTGCCGTCCAGCGCGCCCGCGATCGGGCCGGCAGACTAGATTTGTCAGTACCGTCGTGGGATTAGCCGGGTTTATTCACTCACTCACTCACTCACTCACTCACTCACTCACTCACTCACTCACTCACTCACTCACTCACTCACTCACTCACTCACTCACTCACTCACTCACTCACTCACTCACTCACTCACTCACTCACTCACTCACTCACTCACTCACTCACTCACTCACTCACTCACTCACTCACTCACTCACTCACTCACTCACTCACTCACTCACTCACTCACTCACTCACTCACTCACTCACTCACTCACTCACTCACTCACTCACTCACTCACTCACTCACTCACTCACTCACTCACTCACTTGATCGCGTGTTTCCTGCATCACTGTATTTCATACTTCTCTATGCATTTACCTCTGCTCTCAATGATTCCGTCACCGCTCGCTAAACGTCGCATTAACCTGCGAGTCATCGCTGCACCTACGTCGCATATATACCATGAGGCCATATAAATTTGCATATGCATTTAAACTGGAGGTGCAACGAATTACGCAAGGATAAAATAAAATATAACTGCACGCATGATGTGCCTCTTTACACAGCATTTGATTGAAACGATGCAAGAAACTTTACCTCAACGTAGACTCCAAGTGCGTTGGATCCGTTAAATTTGTTTTGTCATGCGTTGTATTACTCGGGTCCCCAATTCGCGTATCCATGTCATCACTCGTCCAACAGCATCTAAATGCATCTTCGATGCCTTTCTTGTACAGTAAACACGGGAAACAAAAATCTGCTAGCGCTAGCTAATGGGCGCCGAGTAAGTGAGCTAGCAGCCCAGCAGTATGTAGCGACGGCGTGGTGTAGCTTTGAAATTTCAAGCACTCGTCTATTTGACTAAAGATGAAGTAGACGAGCGACCTCGCCTTTAAAGAGAAGCTTTCTTTGCCTACTCCCCCAGGTTTGGCGTGGCTGCTTGCTTGGTTGGTCGGTTGCTATCTTAGCGAATATATTTGTGAATATATATTATATGATGGTTATATACGCGCCGAAAGAAAGCTCTAGCAAACGGGTTTATACTAACCCATTGTTCTGATCGACAGTGTAGTGCCAGGGAGCGCACCTTCTGTTTTGCATAATTATAATAATAAGAAAATCCCAAATAATACCTGTTACATAAATTTTCGGCTCATAGATATCTCTGAAGCACACAGACCTCAGACCGGAATAGCGCATTATATTGAACTATTTCCTTGTTTTGCTTTGATTTTTGAATTGACAACTGCATAAGTGTCACTGATTATGTGTTCATTCTTGGCGACAATCCTTCAAAATTGGTATGGGCCACTGCACAGTTATTACATTACAGTAGTTAGGTACAGTTCAGCATAGATAAGCATAGATACCGTTCTTAAATGTAGTGATGCATGTCTCCTACTTCTCGGTGCATACACCTGTCGTCAGCATTCTTCCCTCGACAAGCATCATATCTCGCCTTTGTCCTTTGACATCGCTGTGTCGACGTCTGACACTCTGCATCTGCCTGCCTTCGTGTTTATATTTTAGCATATCTTGTGAGCTGTGTAGTTCATAAAGAGTGCGCGAGAGTAAATGTTGCATATCATGAAAGTAAACACAATTGTAGACATCGCATAAAATTGTATAGCATTTCATTACCCGCTTCACTACAGCTTTCCTTCGCATTGATTCTAACCTTGTTGGATGTGCGTATTTTTTTCTCGTTAGAAAACTCATTTGAGGTTATTTATTGTTCGATTTCTGTTTCTTTTCGCGCTAGTTCACAACGTTTTGTTTTAATGCAAATGTGCATGTATTTAGCCACTAACTTGTCTTTTAGCAATTACCTTCGTGCTATATGTTGGAAACCATTTCCAAGTCCATCGGTCGTGATATATTACAAAAATAGGAGAAAAGCTGAGCATGTGCCTTGCCTTGCAGCGCTGTTACGACTTGTACATGCGTACTCATCGTGAAAAAGTTGCATGTCATTAAGCACGTGCTACACACAGCTAACTTTTACGACGAACTTCGCGCCTCAGAAAAAGGACCGCCGGCACGACGCAGAATGTGCGATTGCTTGCGCTACATAGAACAAAAAAAGAAAAAAGAGTCGGATGCCGCCACGTGTTCATCGCCTCGCTCTCAGTGCGACCAGAAAGCGCAACAGCATTTTAATATCTATGCAATGGACAATGCAAAATCTTTTCGTGTCACTCATGGTTTGATAATATGTAAATAACTTTCCAATGGCTAATATGTTTACTATTGTCCGTGTATTTCCCGTGTGATTGTGTTCGTTGCGAGTCGAAAGCAACAAAAGTGAAGTAAAAAAAAACTATGGGGGCACCTAAGGAATTCTTATGATGTGTAAATGCGTGAGATTAACTTGTCGCTGAGTGTTTCGCTGAGTTATGTCGCTGAGTTTAGTGCTGCTTTATGTTTCTGAGGTTAATGTTGCCGCTTATGAGGTCACAACAATGCA
The DNA here is from genome assembly GCF_050947875.1 of Dermacentor variabilis. Lineage (NCBI taxonomy): Eukaryota > Metazoa > Arthropoda > Arachnida > Ixodida > Ixodidae > Dermacentor > Dermacentor variabilis. Next base: position 115,677,560 of record NC_134568.1, on the reverse strand, counting down.
AGACGACAAACCGGCCATTTTGCAATCGCTGAGCTTAGTTTTATTGGTGGAGTTCTCATTAAAGTAGTGTTTCATGCACATTGCGGTGAGTGTTCTTTCTGGGTGACACTACTTTTCAGCACGATGACACCACTTTTGCCGAGCGATGACAGCACTTTTGCGAGCGGCACCATGTTGTTGACACTACATTTCTTCATCGGGTTTGAACTCCACCTCATACTCTGGGGAGATGTCGCTGCCGTTGTCCGACGGGTGCCCGCAGCACGTTGCATCTTATTCGTCGTCGTCGTTCATGGGCTCCGACGACGGCGTCTGCGGGTCGAAGTTGATCGACTGGGATCGGACAACGCTCGCTCTGCATTTCGCGTTGTCTGGCGGTGAATGTTGTTTCGCTGCAGCAGCTCGCTTCGCATGTTTCGCTGCTTTGCGATGGTCTCGTACCTCGTCGGCAGTGAACTGGCGCCTCCGGCCACGCTTTGCTGTCTCGTCTGATGACGTAGACGCGAGCGATCCTACTTCGGACGATGAAGACTCCATCGACAGGGCCGCCACTCGTATCACACGCCATTTAGTGAATCGCCCGCCAGGCAGGCAAAGCCCAACCACTTGCACGGCCTCGAAGATATTCATCACTGTCACCTGTTGAAACGGTGTAGCAGTGGAAGGCTGGCGTAGTGGTTAACGCGCTGGACTACGGAGCGGAGCATTGGCAGTGTGTCAGAGGGCTGAATCTTCATCGTGGGCACTTTTTCTTTTAGTTATATGAAGATGGCGTATTTTGTGTGCCGGTCTTCATGCCACGGCTCTCTGATGACGGCGGGGTCGCACAATGATCCACGTAATGCTCTGGAGTAAAAAAAAAACAAAAAGAAATCATGAGCCATTTCACTCTGTGAAGGTAGTTGACCAGCGAAATGTTTAGCGCACGACACGGAGGTGACGCCTAATTTTGAACAAAGGTACGAACTCATTTATTGTCTTGATGGGTGTTCGTCGTGACGAAAGGTACGCACACTCCTTTATTGTCCTGGTCGACTGTTATTATTTCACTCGCAACTACTATCACATTCTTTGATAATGTCAAATCGTTGCGCGTATGCCACTGGGTGGTCGGTTGGGCCGGAACGGTGTGGCATCGCACGGAACGCGTAAGCCGCTCTCTTTTCGGTACCGACACACCCACATTGAAATCACCGACAACGACAACAGGGGTAGTGTCATCGCAGCTAATTCACAAAAAGTGAGTAGCCATGAACCTTACGGGACTATGAGTCATTGCATTTTTTGCTTGCTCAGGGGGGTATGAGCCACTGATGATGACAGTTTTCAACATGCTCTTCTGTATGTCGTATGCATGATTAGAAAAAATTTAAGCACTGTTCGCTTCACTTTACTGAGTGCTTCTAGCTTCTACCTTACGGGGCTATCAGCCATTGCATTTTTTTGCTTGCTTACGGGAGTATGAATGCTTTCGGGGGTATGAGCCATTGATGATGATAGTTTTTGTTCACGGAGAACAAAAATGCACGGAACCCTAGCTATATACAGCTTCGCTGTAAAAAGAAAAACAAGCACTGCTACTCACATAGTCTGGCTGTTGTTTCCGCTTCCAGCAAGTATCTTGAACGAAAGAGATAAATATTATAATGGTGTCACTGTTCAAATGAATAAGAATATCATGCGTGATTCCAAAATATGTGGATTCCAGATGGTAGGCGCTGGCTAGACTGGCACCAGTGCTCTAAAAGGAAAGTGAAGATGGCGACTCCTTAGCGGAGAATTTGTCATGCCGTCAGACACGTTCAATAATCTTCGTAAAATTGTGTCCGATGTCGGCCTGTTAAAATATCTTTCCGTTGTCATTGTAAGCAAATTATTCCCAAAACTTGCCCTTATGAAATAACCGGATCCTGCGGTCGCTGATATATAAATGCGCCTTTCGTCGCAACATTCGGAGAATCGCCGTGTCAACAATGAACATCGAAGAGAATTGCGGCATCATAGATCGAGTGAGTGCTTGCTTCAGGACGCAACTGCATCATTTCTGATTGCCTCTTGGCTAAGTAGCGCTCAAACCGCATACGTAACATGGCGTCGTCGCTTGATGCTGTAGCTCTGCAGCACGCTACCAATCGCTATGTTTTTTCTTTCTTATTTCCGACTTCACATTCAAATATAGTTGCACCAATCCCAGATCAGGCCACGCTTCCTCGAAAACTTAAGATTGGGCGCCATGAGAGGCGCGTAATTAAGCGGTAATTAGGCATAATTTCTGTTCTTCTCCATGTGCAAATGGCCGCCGTTACAAGAAGACGAGCCGGAATCCAAAGCATTAGTGTAGGAGCAATTCTGCACGCGGATTGGCACATGTTCGACGGTGCTGTTGGACGATTCTGGCGGCGGCGTTCGCCCGACGAGAACATCTGGCCAGGTCACATCGGCGGCCAGCGTCAACTATTCCAACGCCGAGCGTCTGGCGATCGTCGCCGCACGAAGTGCAACGCTCGAACTCCGATAGTTCGCTCCATCTACTCTAGGCTTCTCAGGAACGGAGGAAGTCTAAAATCAGTGAAGAAGAAACTAGGAATTGGCAAGAATCAGATGTATGCGTTAAGAGACAAAGCTGGCAATATCATTACTAATATGGATGAGATAGTTGAAGTGGCTGAGAAGTTCTGTAGAGATATATACAGTACCAGTGGCACCCACGATGATAATGGAAGAGAGAGTAGTCTAGAGGAATTCAAAATCCCACATGTAACGCCGGAAGAAGTAAAGAAAGCCTTGGGAGCTATGCAAAGGGGGAGGGTAGCTGGGGAAGATCAGGTAACAGCAGATTTGTTGAAGGATGGTGGGCAGATTGTTCTAGAGAAACTGGCCACCCTATATGCGCAATGCCTCATGACTTCGAGCGTACCGGAATCTTGGAAAAACGCTAACATAATCATAATCCATAAGAAAGGGGACTCCAAAGACTAGAAAAATTATAGACCGATCAGCTTACTGTCCGTTGCCTACAAAGTATTTACTAAGGTAATTGCAAATAGAATCAAGAACACCTTAGACTTCCGTCAACCAAAGGACCAGGTAGGATTCCGTAAAGGCTACTCAACAATAGACCATATTTACACTAACAATCAGGTGACAGAAAAATGTGCGGAATATAACCAACCTTTATATGTAGCTTTCATTGATTACGAGAAAGCGTTTGATTCAGTCGAAACCTCAGCAGTCATGGAGGCATTGCGGAATCAGGGTGTAGACGAGCCGTATGTAAAAATACTGGAATATATCTATAGCGACTCCACAGCCACCGTAGTCCTCCATAAAGAAAGCAACAAAATCCCAATAAAGAAAGGCGTCAGGCAGGGAGATACGATCTCTCCAATGCTATTCACAGCGTGTTTACAGGAGGTATTCAGAGACCTGGATTGGGAAGAGTTGGGGATAAGATTTAATGGAGAATACCTTAGTAACTTGCGATTCGCTGATGATATTGCGTTGCTTAGTAACTCAGGGGACCAACTGCAATGCATGCTCACTGACCTGGAGAGGCAAAGCCGAAGGGCGGGTCTAAGAATTAATCTGCAGAAAACTAAAGTAATGTTTAACAGTCTCGGAAGAGAACAGCAGTTTACGATAGGTAGTGGGGCACTGGAAGTGGTAAGGAAATACATCTACATAGGACAGATAGTGACTGCGGATCCGGATCATGAGACGGAAATAATCAGACGAATAAGAATGGGTTGGGGTGCGTTTGGCAGGCATTCTCAGATCATTAACAGCAGGTTGCCATTATCCCTCAAGAGAAAAGTTTATAACAGCTGTGTCTTACCAGTACTCACGTACGAGGCAGAAACCTGGAGGCTTACGAAAAGGGTTTTACTTAAATTGAGGACGACGCAACGAGCTATAGAAAGAAGAATGATAGGTGTAACGTTAAGGGATAAGAAAAGAGCAGATCGGGTGAGGGAACAAACGCGAGTTAATGATATCGTAGTTGAAACCAAGAAAAAGAAATGGGCATGGGCAGGACACGTAATGAGGAGGGAAGACAACCGATGGTCATTAAGAGTTACGGAACGGATTCCAAGGGAAGGGAAGCGTAGCAGAGGGCGGCAGAAAGTTAGGTGGGCGGATGAGATTAAGAAGTTTGCAGGCACAACATGGCCACAATTAGTACATGACCGGGGTAGTTGGAGAAGTATGGGAGAGGCCTTTGCCCTGCAGTGGGCGTAACCAGGCTGATGATGATGATGATGACTCTAGGCTTAGGGTCCGTTGTCGTCTTTATTAAAGGGAACTCGTGAGCGCGCGGCAAAAAGCCTCGTCGTCAACATGTCGCGTGGTGTAGCGGCGAGATGTGAAAAGGAGAGTGGTGGGGCCGTGACACTCCTTCGACTGCCTACAGCCCTGTTTGCGCGTTTCCTTCTTTCCGTGTTAATAATTCATGCGAGCGGAAAACAGAAGAATATGATAGGGCTATTATGTTACGACCATATCAAATCCGAATGAAATAGTTCTTGTTTGCGGGCGTGAAACAAGAAGAATTAAGATAAAGGAAGCATTCGGTACGGGGTTTCCATACGGAATGCTGTCCTCAACATGTGGCGGACGAGGCTGCATGCTTGCCACGCGCTACAGTGTACTGTACACGTGCTCGTGTGAATCCTTTCATAAAGATGACAACTGTATGCCCAAATTGGCAGGAAAAACGTGTGTGGCACGCCGCGCTCGAGAAGCTCACGCGTGGCAGATCCGTGCCACGAAGGTCACACACTGACCCGCTTTTTGTGGTACGCAGAAGTCATGTGACACCACTTGACCATTCTTGGGTAGCGCAGACAAAAAGCGAAACATGAGAAAGAATACAGAACAAATGCTGGCGTGTTGTTCATTTCGAGACAGCTCCAGAAAGCGCATGCTTTTATATACACTTGGCGTTTCCGGCATCTCGACAGCAGTAAATAAGAGCCACCATGTTGCAGGCCATGTGGCGTGATTCGCTTCTGAATAAGTGTTTGTTTTGCGGCTGCGAAAAAAGAATGGGTCTCAGATCTATTCGAGCGGTCGCCACACACCGCGGTCACTCTTCGTGAACTTGGCTGCTTTCGGCTTGGTGACTTGCCGCGCGCGTTTTTCCAGCTAGTCTGGACGTGCACTTAATAATCTAATCCCATCGTTATTTTGCTTATGTCAATTTCGTGTTGCTTATCACGTAATAACTCGAAACCAAAACTAAGTGTAACATGGTAGTAAAGGTACGCAGCACACAGAAAAGTGGCTCGCAGATTTTTTGGAACTGAGCTGCCATCACTGGGAAATCGGAGCACTTAGACAACGAGACACAAAGGAAGAGGACACATACAAGAAGTCTACGTACAAATGAATTTGTACTACCCATAATGAATAGCATACACATTGTACATGTCACGGGAGCTAAAAGAAAAAAGAAAAACCACGAAGTCAAGTACCTTGCAATGATCTATGTAATACAACGGTTTTTAATAAAGTGACAACGAAGGCTGGCTCACGTGGTCGGGTCACGATGTCCAGTGATGAAATGTCAGCTTTCTGAAGTAATAATTTTATTCCACTAACCCGCCATATTGATATGAGGCGTTGTGCGTGCGTGTGTGTGCGTGCGTGTGTGTGTGTGTGTGTGTGTGTGTGTGTGTGTGTGTGTGTGTGTGTGTGTGTGTGTGTGTGTGTGTGTGTGTGTGTGTGTGTGTGTGTGTGTGTGTGTGTGTGTGTGTGTGTGTGTGTGTGTGTGTGCGTGCGTGCGTGCGCGCGCGCGCGCGTGTGTGTGTGTGTGTGTGTGTGTATGTGTGTGGGTGTGTGGTAGGAAGCACACAAACGCATTATATAGTCATTCACATGCAACAGTTGTTCCAAGTATGCTTATGCTTTTTTTTGTGTGTATGCACAGAAGATAAGCAGCGCAAAAGCGAGAGAGAGGGTTTCTTTGAAGGAAGCTCTGAAATACCGCGCTCTAGCCTCTTAGCCTCCAAATGGGGAGCGAGAAATGGAACGTAAAGAGCGTCTGTGCTCACTGATAAGCCTTGGGTGCTACTGCTAAGGCGTAAGTGATGTATCGTTACATACCCCCTCCCACCCCTTTGATTCCTTGTGGCTAAGTGTCGGCATAGATCTATCTGAAGAACGTCTGTCCTCTCTATGTCTTGCTTACACAGTTGTATTCTCCACCAATGCATGTATGTGACATACCATGGTATTTAGACGTGGTTAGAAACAAAGAAAGAAGGCGATTAAAGGCTAGGGTTTGTGTCGCCGTGTTACCTTCTGCTGTCTTTGCTCACATATACGTAGCAGTGGTATTTCGTTATCCTGCTGGTGTGGCCACGCCACGGGGTGTACGTCAGCACACCGTGGTACTTCTGCTCAAGCTGAAGTGTTCAAAAGTGCGTTCCAGGTTGATAGGCATCGTCGTTTCGTCGTAGCATCGTACCTGCTGAACTCTTCTGAAAATAACCGAGCAAGGTTGACTCAATCGATTGTTTATTAGCATCTGACGTACTATGGTAACTTCGTTCACAGAAATGAGGAAGAAAGTCCTATGTTTGAACATGTGTGTAATATTGCACGAATTATGAGCGTATGCCTTATAACTGCGCGTGTTATCACTGCACTTATAACGACATTAGCCGTTGGGGGTTGGCCACCACAAGAAATGAAAAGTTGTGTTCAGCTCATAAGCTTCCTTGAAAAGTACAAATTTTTCGTACGATCTTGCCTACTCCCTTCCTAATAATTTGAGGAAAGATTTCGCTCAGATTTCTCGTCACTTCTCTCGTCCAAGTATTCTCTTTCTTGATTCTGAGAGGTTTCCATGGAAAGAAGCACAACGTCGATCGGTGAAATTGTTGAACACGTTGAAGTGTATCATCAGAGGATTGATGGTAACACAGATGACCTTGTAACAGCTTACAGTAAAAAAAGCTCCAAGCGCTTCTCAAAGAAGCGGACACATTTAGGATGTTGCTGAGAACCCTCTAGAGAACTTAGTCAGGTTTGCACTGTACAATATTACGTTTCATCGTCTCCTTCTGAGCCTGAGTAGTGTTGCTCATATCTACAAAAAAAAAAAAAAATGTCCGCATTACGGTGTTCTGTACACGAGGAGAGCGAAAAGCACCTCAGTATCACGCACACTGTTTAGCGCGAAAGTAAATGCGCTAATTGAAAGAGAGATAAAATCAAGGGAAAAACAGGTAGGTCAACTAGAGGGTATCTCCGGTTGGCTACACTGTACCGGGGAAGGGTTCTTTCTGCGCAGGAAACTACATTATTAGTACACTGAGCTTAGCTTAGGAGATAAAACTGAAGCTTTATATGTACGCAAAGCCTAAAATGAGGCGATCAAAGCATTTAACCAGCCTTGTCTTTGTTGTCGTTTATGTTCAAAGTCAGAGAGAGAGTAGGTATCTTAACCAGAAAAGTATCTGGTTGTTAGCTATCCTACCCTGGGGCAGAAGAACAGTGGAATAGAAAGATTAGAAATATGTAAGAAAGGAAGGCGCGGTGAATGCGGCACGCTCGTGGACAGCGGCATGCAGTGAAAGGTACCTTCACAGGGAAGACACTGCGAAAAAAACACAGAAGTGTCTTCATTGCCTCGCGAGCCTATGATCGGTGAGGACAGTGTTGCAGTAGCGTCGTCACGGACAGTGGATGATCTTACAGTCTTCCCCATGCATAGTATAGTGATTGTCTTTGCAAATGAAATCGATGACCATGGCACAAGAAGTCTTAAATGTTCTCTTCGAATCCGCAGACATCTACTGCATAAATGTGGGCCATTCTATGAAGTGCTGAATGAGCTTTCAGGAGGGAACCGACACAGAGGTTTACCTTCGCTCCTGTGCCATCAGGGGGGAAATCAGAGTTACAGAGAAGTATTTTTAGTTCATCAGTCTAATGCGTATTATATTTGCGGTATTCCGCTCGGTTAAACAGAGTATGCGTGTCATATGGCAAACTGTCTCTCAAGATATATTCTAGAAAATTGAATCGGGACGCAGTGGTATTCTTTAAGTGATCTTCGAGCACAAGGATGGAACTACGCGTTTGAGCAAATCGTAGTCTCAATACGTAAAAAAATTCCAGTGGCCGTGAAGTTACACTGCAAGAAGGTTAGATCATCGTTGTTTTTTACTAAATACTTTCTAGAAGAATCATTAGGCAAGATAATTACGTAACAAGGAACTTCGAGTTGTCATTAGACCATAAATTGGACTTCCAGAAGGCGCCTTCTTGGCCAACACCCCTAAAAATGTTTACACCCTTTGGGGCTTATCTTGTCCCACAACAGTAATCGTCATCTGCGTTGCTTACGTTTCCTTTTTTTGAAAACTCAGCGCTCGCCACTTTCCTGTTGTGAATGCTGTGTCCCGCTAATAACGCGCAAGCCGTTCGCAACCTGCAAGTACCTTGCTCGCAGCGTTAAAGATAGGAAATGCGAGCGAGACAGACGACAGTTATTGTTGTGAGACAAGATAAGACCCAAATGGTGTAAATTTTCTGAAGAATGAACGTAGCATTCAATGCAAATTAAGGCTCGCTACTATCGACACTTTTAAAGAACAAGCGTGTTTATATAGTAAAATATAAATCGCGCAAACTGTGAATTACTCCAGAAATGAAAGCTTAGTTGAACGTCAGGCAGTTTTTTTGCAGTGAAACAGGTTACCTTAGTGTGAAAGCCAATTATGGGTAACTGGCATGTTGCTCGGAGATAAGAAATGCTAATTACGAAAAAACGCTTTTTTACTGGGGTATCTGTAACACAGCAAACACTATAATAATATAATAAAATAAATGATATAGTAATACTATAATAATAATATGATGAAGTAAAGGCCAGTGATATCACTCTTTTGGGCTGGATGAATGCAACGGCATTTGCTGAGGTATAGCTTTATCACCCCCCTCGATCGGTGTTTCTCACTGGAATTCTCTGGCACGACTCACGGCGCAAATTTGTATAGAAAATTCAGACTACCGATACTGTCAGATGCGTATCATGTTCTACGCGATTTCCAACCGCATAGAACGCACAGATGGTCACAAGAACTGCAGGTATTGACTCCTAGAGAACGACTTGAAGATGTCGGCAAATATATTTGCTTTTCGTTTATTCATTTGCGCTCTGCACGTATTGTCAGCCAGGAGTGCTCATTTTCTTCTTACAGAGAGGAAAAAAGGCAGTCCTAGCTTCTTGCTGCACAGGGCTGCAAATTGGCAAAGGCGATGCTTTACCTCAGGAATGCCATAAGGTACGCAGAAAAATTGCTTAAGGATTATCCGCGAAGACATAAGTTGTTTTTGACAATTAAAAGTGACAAAAAATTATTTTTAAAGCACCACAACCCACTTCACTACGCAGCTGACTCCATTATTACGACATTCATCTCAGTGGTGCTCGAGCTTTTCTTCAACCCACACCTTCAAACGACGCGGCCGCGATTTATGGAAAGAGCGCGTAGCGTTCAAGGCGCCATCTTTTGGAATAATGGCGGACGTTTTGAGCATCTCTTGTTATGAAAATCAATGCAGACGATATAAAGTAGCAAAACTGTGAATCTGCGGTTTTCATGAAATTTCTCCAGAATAGAGAGAGAGAAAAAAAAACTATGGGGTACGAAAGCAGTGCAGGAACGACAGCACCACCTCTCGTTTAGTAATTCCTGAGCTTTTTCAGATGTGCACGTAACCAACGCTCAAAAGTGCACTCTTGCTTCTCTTGAACCACACGCACGAATTCTTCGTTGACAAGAAACGATCGGCTTTTGGTTCTTAGATGCGAACGGTTTCAAGCCCTCCCGAGAAGTTCCTGACCCATGTTCTTACTATTTCATATCTCAGAAAGATTTCTCTGAGCACTAAAAAAATATCGCGTGTACTGGAATTTACCTCACTCAACGAAAATATAGGAGACTTAATTTCAGATGCGGAGGACTGGTCTGCAACATTGAACATCTCAAATGCAATAAAAGACGCGTCTAAAATGCGACGCGTATTATTTTACACGCCTAAATCGCCGCTGAATGCATAAACACGCACGAAAGCTCAAAACTTCTGCAATTTCGAGTGTACGGCTTTATTTACAGTGTGTACCTTCCGGATAAACTTCAGTTGCTTTTCTGACCGCTCATTGTAGCTGATGGCAGCGTCAGCCAACAATAGAGAGAATTACACTAAATAAACAATTAGTCGACATCTCTCTACGGAGGTGCAAAGTCTTGCTTTTGTTCACCGTGTTGCGAGGGTGATGCTGAGGATGGAGGGGGTGGGCTAACAATAACAGCCTTCGTCGTTGGTGTGACGGGCAGATGGGCACAGGCAACTCATTTTCGAGCTGTCGCATCAAAATCACCAATGTTGCAACCGTTTAATCGCGCAGTTTGCTTCCTGCGATGGCACTGATGTTCTTGTGGAACCCGCCGTGGTTGCTCAGTGGCTATGGTGTTAGGCTGCTGAGCACGAGGTCGCGGGATCGAATCCTGGCCACGGCGGCCGCATTTCGATGGGGGCGAAATGTGAAAACACCCGTGTACTTAGATTTAGGTGCACGTTAAAGAACCCCAGGTGGTCAAAATTTCCGGAGTCCCCCACTACGGCGTGCCTCATAATCAGAAAGTGGTTTTGGCACGTAAAACCCCATATATTATTATTATTCTTGTGGATACATGAGGGCCACGCCAAGGCGGATCGTTGTATTCATCGCATGATCTGTCTTGTTATCGTCGATAGAGTACTAAACTCGGGAAGGGTAATGAATTATGCCGGATTGGGACTGTTCTATGTTTTTGTACGGTCACTCCTAAAGGGGCTTCAGCAAAATGGCTCTACTCCTTCCTCACAATCAACCGTACATTTGTATACTATACACTTACTACCCATCTTCATTTAGTGAAGGGTTAAATGCCTCTAACAGTATTTATCGCAAGAAAAGTGAAACAAAGATGTTTTCAGACAGAATAATTAAGACTCCGAACTTTCCGCCCGTCCTACGTGCTCCCTTTTGTGTCAGTTGAATTGGTTGAGTGCTGTGGAAGCGGGGCTCCTAACAATATTACAGAAACAGACAAATAAAAGAAGCGAACTACGTATGATCTCGGAACTACGTAGTTTATTATCGAATGACGTGGGTAATGCAGCAAGATTACAAAAAAAGAAGGTTTTGCAGATCCCACTCATTCTGGGAATCTATGCAAAGCATTTGCCTCACAGCGCATGTGGTGAAATGGTTTAAGGTTTACGTTTGTATGTGCTTCACTATAAGAAGGGGCTATCAGAAGCAGACCGACGCATATGCTCTAAACCCGGGTCATACACAGTGAGATTGTAACGTGAACCTCCCTAACACCACCTGTAGCCGTAATGCCATCTAGAGTACAATGCACGACATATCTGCACAATCAGAACGAGGAAACATTCCACACAAGCGCGGCGCTAAACTAGACGCATTGTCTGCTGTGTACGAGGGAGAACGAAGGAGAGAACACTTGACGTCACTCACGAACAGATGCTTACAGCTGGTTGCACAGGAACTGTGTGGAGGGTGCGATTGAGCGAACGCCTAACGCCGTCTGGAGCGCAAAGGGCGATGCATCAGCGTAGAGAGAACGAAGAAACACTCGCACCCACCACGCGCCAATGAAGTGGATGCAGCACCTGCTGGGCATTTCCTCTTGGCTGAACTGGGCCGATTGCGAAGTTGGTGCAATATCCCATAGCCGCATAGCGTCTCAAAGAGCTATCACGAAAGAAGGAGGGGGAAAAAGTAACACGCGCTCACTTTCATAATTGGTGCTAATTGCGCCAAGCGCCGGATAGACCAGGATAGCTTGTACCATTGAAGAACTGGTACAGTTTTCGAGCTATGCTTGCGTCGGTGGCATAACTGGTAGAGCATCGGGTTGCTCCTCAGGGGGCCAGGATTTGAAACCCGCTATTCCACAGATATTATTATTATTATTATTATTATTATTATTATTATTATTATTATTATTATTATTATTATTATTATTATTATTATTATTATTATTGAGGCTGCGAATAAGGCTACCCAATTGAATGTATGAAGAAGCCCGAAGATAAATCATAATAATGGTTCATATTAAAATAAAACAGGGTAGCCAAAAAAAGCGAGAGTGACACATGGTTCCTGAGCGACAGGGTATGGGCAGCTTAACTAGCCCCAAAACCCAAGCACTGCCCGGGATCCACAGAACCTGGGCTTCTGACTCGGCAGATTCATGAGTTAATCATTCAATTTTCACATTCAAAAAATAAAGAAGGACATTTCTACGATTTGCCGCAGAATCACTGTAAACTACAATCTGCCGAAATGGCACTAAACTGCCATTTTCGGCCCTGCACATTTTCAACACAACCTACAGGTTTGCATGTAGTCCTCGTTGTCTACATTCGCCTTGATGACAGATACACAGGCTAGATAAGTAAAATGGGCGAGGAGACAGTTGAGGCAAAATAATTTGCCTCAACGAAGCAACAACCTCAACGAGGTTTACGCAGCCTGCACGAGTGTACAAGAAAAGCCTTTAGGAGACAGCGAGAAGACGGCCTTGTAGAGGTCTCTGCTTGAGTAATTAATAAGAGCAGCGGCCAGGATTGCCCTCGGAGCTATCTCGTTGCACGCGGCTAGACGATCCGATTGCGTTGTCCTCTCATGTGGACCTTCATCATGAGCAACCGAATGCCATGAACTCTGAAAAGTGGCCTTACCATGGGCTGCACCTTCGCCTGTGTAGCGTAATATTGATATTCATTTCTACTTAACGCCTTTTCATATAACGTGACGGCACGCCATCAAATGGTTATTGCAGCAGAGCGAAAGAATACTGGAGTACGTCAGCTTTAAGTACGAGCGCAAGCGGGTAAGTAATCCCGCTTGCGCTCACTTGAAGCTTTGCTTCAGGATGCTCCCGGTATTGTAGACTTCGGGACTAGAAAAAAAAAATGGTTCAGCAGTACAACGGGAGCGGAAAGGGGCACGAATGCTATCGTTAGAACATTCTCCCATTTAGAGGAGAACGCGAACATTTCTAGGCCGCCGCGCTGCCTCGCGGGTTCGCTGAGTAAAGACTGGTTGATTTACATAGCTTGTGCAAAACTAATACTAAACAGCGACTTATGCAAAAGAAACCGGCAAGTGCATGTTGCATAATCAAAGTTCGGCTTCACGAGGTCACTCTCGCTAGCGCTTGGCTAGGCAAATGCGCTGCGTTCAGTAGGCTGCCTCTTTTTCTTAAGAATAGCGAATATCCACCTAGTGAGCAATCATTTGGTATAATGAAGCCTTAGACATCTATACACCGTGGCGAAAAACTTTCCTTTGTCTTTCCTCAACATGCAAGGAGTTAATGAGCGACTTTATCCAGACGCGAAGCTCTAACAGCTCGCTATCCGTTCCCTTTGTCAATAAAGTTAGATGAAAATTCCTGCAGCCGCAACTCCATTTGAGCGCGACGTGGTGCGAATAATTGTTGCTTGCTGATAAGAAGGCTTCTCACGAGCCGTGTTAATCTTAAGGAGCCAAACGGTGACCGCAGTTGTAGCCTGTGTGCAAACTGGTGGTATATGCGGCGAGAATGGCACAACGATTGTTGAAGATGAAATCTTTTATTACTTCGAAGAAACTTCGTGTACTGGGTTTGGGCGACGTAGCGTTCATTTTCGGCGATGCGTTTTCGTTCAAGTAGGCCAGCGCGGGCCTCAGGCGCCTGAGCAGTGTAACGACGTCGAGCGGTGTCGGCGCGCTTACCCTTACGTACTTCGAACTCGGCTGCAGGGTGAGAAGCTTCTTCGGGTAAGGCATTCGAGGCGCAGCGCGGTAAAGCGTCGGGCTTCTGTGCGTGGAGGAACACCTGGGGTGCGGGCTCGACCCCGCCCCTGCACATGGTAAATTTTAAAAGCTTTTTTTTTCATTGAGTGCCGTAGAACAATCTCCACTTGTTGAATTGAATTGAAAAGCGTTTATTGTACAAGGCAGGGTTGTGGAAGCAGGCAGGTGGGCCCCCTAGCCCAGGCTCCCACCCAACTGCTTCCACAACCCTTTCCTTATAGTTGTTGACGAACCCCGACGAGCTTTTCTTCGGAAGGCAACAGCCGAGACTGCACTACCTTCGGGATCGGCCCACGAGAACGGTCGGGAAGATGGCAGAAAATGTCCTGCTGTACTCGATAAGAATGCTTCGCATTAATACTAGCATTTCTCGCAGCGAAGCTGTCAAAGACTACTTTTCCCACTATGGTGTCATCGTGTAGAAAAAAAATCCCGAAGATAGTGAAATGCTGGGCCGAGCAGCGGCGGAAGTGACGCAGGCGTTAAGCACTCTCCATACGTGGGCCGATTACGAAGATAGTGCAATACCGGGCCGACCCGCGGCGGAGTTAAAGCAGGCGTTAAGCACTTCCGATACGTGGGCCGATGCCGAAGATATTGCGATGCCGGGCCAATCCGCGGTGGAGGTGCAGTTGACCATTAAGGGGCCTACATACACAGCTTCGCTGGTCATCCGCCTTCACGGAGTGGAAGGGCACTGAGTGTTTTTGTTGAGAGACAGACACGTCGACGACGTTGTCCTCGTTGATGCTATACTTTGTGGTCACTGCGGTCGGTATGATGCCGTACACGGTATGCGACGTCACAAAATACTTGAATAAGATTGACTGAATGATCTTTTGCATGTGAATTGTGTTTGCGACAAAGAAAGAGGAGTCACAGTTTAATAAAGTGCTCGGCTGAATTTTTATTTTAAGTGCAAGTCTCTCGAAATAGTATGTATTGCATTTTTGTTTTAAAGTTGCGTACAGGGCTCTTCTGTGATTCTCCAACCATGAATTGGAACACCGAAGGTTTGGCGCATTCCATATTCAGGAAGTTTACTTTGTAGGCACGAAGTGCCTCTTTACTTCAGCCCCATTATCGGTGTGACTCTATTCCATGTTTCACATTACAGGATGACTATATACAGTGTCGGAACGAGTATTAAAGTCAGTGAAATATTTTGATTACGGCGTAAAGATTTTAGGCATAAGCTCTGAGAGACTAGCAGGATGATTATGGAGTGCACTTCCCGTTCAATGGTTCACTCGATCAGAAGATGTAAGAGTTCGCAGCGACATTGTGATGTTGCAGGGACGTAAGCAGCTATGCATTTGCAGTATCGAATGCCTGACTTCGGCATTTTCATCGCCGGCACGTGTACATAGGAAACGAATTTTGCGATAGAATCTTCAATTTGTTCTCCTTCACCTTTCGCACCTGCCATTTCATGGTGACCAATACGTTGCCAATGTCCCGTGCATTCAGAGAATCTAATTATTAGTTAATTCCTGCGTCGCGCGCCATTATAGCATACATAAACTGAAGCCAGTGATTGCGAGTACCTGGCGTCAGCTGTGCCGTGGTACAACGGCCTGGGTTTGATCCCGACAGTCACCAGAAAATAATTTTTTTTTTACTTTTGTCAAAGGAGGAACCGTGTTTGTTTCAAATGTTTGCCGTCTCAGGCGCACAAATCGGCCGATCGCACACTTACCGGTTGCATAGGACTAGCGAGAGAGCACGCTTCGATAACATGTTTTGCGGAAAGACCGCGATGTTTCGTTATCTTCCTCTGCAGGTCAAACAGGAGACGGCAGGTGTAGGCAATCGTACAGTTTGGAGGGTGTGGTGTCGTCTTTATCTTTGCGACTATTCATACTCAATGATGACTACTCAATAGTCATCAGCGCCGTGCATCCGCATCTGGCGCGAGTTCGGAGTCTAGAACACGCGTTCTCGCTCTGGACTGGGCTGGTCGCCGCAGTCGCCACGCCGCTCTCCGCCTTCGCCTTTCTTACGAAATAAATGTATAGGGACGTTGCCACGTCTTCCTACAGAGGCTTTCCACGTACGAAGTAAATTAGTAAAAAAAAGTAAACAAATTTTTTATGTAAAGTATTTATCTAGAAAATGAGCCTGTTCTCGAATAGGAAGCCAGACTTACACACTGCAATCCGTCTGCAGAAATAATTAGCTTCCATCCCATGGGGGCAAGCAGTACCTAGTGTTGACCCGGCGTGGGAAACCGTTCCTTTGAGAGGCAATGCATGTGTTCGAACTGATCGAAATCGCTGCTGTAATACACTAATGCATTTGTTGTGATGGACGATTTTTGTGTCACATGGGCGTTGGGCACGAATAGTGTGAAAGTTATTTATCCACTCCTTTTAACGACAAAAAAGAAAAACAATGTGTAACAATATTATTTTTTTTCTTTGTAACTTATCAGTAAAGACTGGAATTGTTTACCTGCAGCTGTTATTGAAGCCATGTCTATTACTTTTGAAAAGCTCTTCATAATACATTTCCCTTACAGCTATCCTACTTGTTTGGACATAAAGACATGAATAAATGAATGCTCATAATAGAAGTAGTATGGTATTTAGTCGATTTATTTCGCGGGCATTTGCCCCGTGCGCACCGTTAGTATTTGAACTCTCGAAAAACCTTCGAAGAAAACCAACGTGAGTTTTTTTTTTCACCTCTATGTTAGTATAAAAAATATCCCTTTCGGCTGTGTCACCTCACATGAAATAAACTCATTGTGGAACCTAACATTGCAGCTTGCGTTAGAAAATTGTCAGGCCATTTTTCTCACGTATTGAATGATTATCGTCACGTCTAAAGACTAATTCTACAAGGACGTTACCGTACACACACAAGGATTGGCAGTAGCTGACAACAGGTATTTCTCACTACGAGAGGGTTTCACATAAGCACCTTTTATGGAGGTTGCAAAATGTGCTGTTTGCACAAGAAGTAGATGTCTTATGGATATCATCACAGTCAACAGGAGTCAAACGTTTTTCTTCTGTAGCATGAAAGAACACACCAAGTCGTGTGCCTGCAAATACACTAAAAAACGTTAGCGCACAACATGCATGCTGCGCTGGGTCGGTCCTCTTTCTCGATCGATCTGCTCACTTTTTTTTTCTTGCTCCCGTATTTATGTAACCTGTTTCTGCTGCTACCGTTTATGGTAACGCACGAACCCGTTCAATAGCAGCGATTTATTCTTGTGACGCACATGAAGGTAATACGACGAAGCCCTAAACATGTAGAGAAGATGCCACCTGCTTTGAGCAAGAGACAAATTTTTTTAATGCGCACAATCAAGATAATGATGTCTTTCTTTTGTTAAAGGATTATTTGTGCCGGCTGTGATAATCGCCGACTTTTCCTGTGTGTGTGATAATCAGAGAATGGGTAATAAAGCAACATTAGCTAAATATTTTAATAATTGTTTTGTTGAACATGTTTCAGTCCCGAAATTGCGATGGTCATACTTCAAAGTATGTTGACACAGTTTAAATCCTGAGAATATCGCCAGATTTCAGATATCCGTTCCCTAAATGAATCACAGAATCGTTCTTCCACGTCGTTTCGTCTCGCAGTGCGCAACGAAGCCAGTGTGGGCAAAAAAAAAAAGAACAAATACAGAGGATCACTGGGGAAAAAATCACTTTATTTGGCACACAAAGCAACGGTAGGTGGTCCGACAACAGTGGCGAAAGGAAAATGGACAACGACACGACGTCGACGATGGCCAGCGTTTGCATGAGGACGAAGACAACGACAATCAATGACGAACAATGACAGTGGGTGCACGATGAAGGCACAACTGGAACACAACGATTGACACCTGGGCAGGGACGAGTGTTCTTTTCTGGCGATTTCTGCACAGGAGAAGCGATGAAAAAAAAGTTATGATTATACCACAGCACAGAAAATTTTACTGAAGTACCCTTAGCAGTTATCGCGGTTGTATGCGCAAGGCCAGTGTATTTTTCCGCAAGTCTGTACAGTAATAGTATATTGAAACTAATGCTAGTCTCAGGATTCTTGTTGAATGAGCTGGATTTGAACTGACCGGCTTGTATTTTGCAATTGCAACATTGTGTTGAAGTGATAATGCAATCAAATTAACTAGTCAGTATTGAATCATTACTTCTTTATTCAATAAATTACGCATGTTTACAGGCGGCGAACTACTGGATAATAAATACCATGCCAAAAAAGAAGCATCAAGGTCTCCATCCCCACTACACTGTCTTAAATAAAACTGACTGTTCCTCATTGGACTAGGTGGTCGCTGTTAGAGGCATCTAGAAACGTCTTCAGCGAGACTCTATCGTTGATCCAATTCCACTTCATGGAGATGTTGACAAACAGTATTAGGGCTGGATGAATTCCTATTCAAGTACAAGGACATCTTAGTTGATGCGGCGTTTTGAGTTAACAGCTTTTTGTTCGGCGAAACGTCCAGTGATCATGAAGAAAACATCATAATAACGGTAAAATTTTCACTGCCATATGTCCCTGATTTCTGCATCACTGCAGAAGGACAAGAAAACGATGGATGTTCCATACAAATGGTAAAAAGATTTATGTAGTCGTATAGCCGGGCCATTGGATTGTTGCCGCCAAGATACGCTGTAAAAACTCGCACTTATTTGCATTTAGATCCTCAGTGCTTCTGGTGGTAAAAACGATGTTCCAAAGCCAACAAATTTATTTCCTGAGTGCCACCCCAGTGGCCATCGTAATTATCACACATTACGTATCGAAATTTTATGTAAGTGTCCTGAGTCAGCTCAGTTTAGCTGCTCTTTACAGCTGTCATTCAGTATGAAGCTTTTATATCTCACAAGTTTCAATAACATCACGTCAACCCTGCGCATCCTAGCGTTTGCCGCGAGAACGAGGAGAAACGACGCCTAGTGGTGGTCGAGAAACTAGCTTATAACATTGACAGTTTTCAGTTGTTCTCTTGAGAATATCGAATAAATGAATAAGACGTGCTTTTTTTCCCGAGGATGCTTTATTCCTTAGTAACGGCATTACTTTGGTCGATTGCTTGCTTTTTCTGGGAATGAAAATCTGAATCGGGAGTGAATATGAATCACTATAGCCGGTTGTTCGACAATGTGCAACAATGTCCAATGTAATTGCTTGCATTAGTCGTTTCCTATGAGCTACATTTGAAAGTCGGCGTCATCATGACAATTTGTTGAGGCTTTATGTTTGAAGCTATACTATTCAAATTTGGGTGTTAAGAAGGTAGGTGTTCTTTATCCCATGCGTATCTTTTGCTTTTATAAGTCACACTATCAGCACAGAATTACTTTTTTACCACAAACTGGGAATCTACAGGGGAACCCAGTCCACTACACATTACGAGGCCACGAATTACGATATGTCCCACGGCCGCGCACAAATTATAGAATGCAAGCATGGAAATATGCTCTTCCTTTAACTCTTAATAATTATTGCTTAAATTATTTGTCTATTAAATACATTTCTTGTCGAAACATCTAGAAAAGTTGTTTCTGATTTCTTCCTGCAGTACCAAAAGTTGCTGGCGTTATGTTTAGTTTTGGATTTCCGTACGTCATTACTGTATTAGCGGAATGTACTGTTTCCTGTATACTTGTCAAGTGGATCATCCGTCGGCGTGCAACTGCCTGATGTACTTTCGGGAGATGGGAGCTTTGTCAAGCCTCAATACAGTGGTTTTATTCCATCTCGTCAGTCATGTGGTGTAGCACATGTCTTAAACAAATACAAGTTTAAAAGGATCGACTCAGAGTGGTCAAAGGGCGCCCATCCAAGTCAGTGCTGCTACTGTGGATCCTGCGTCCCAAAAAATTCTTCACCTACCCCAGACGCTACATTCATTGATTTCTTATTTATTTTACTTTTAATAGAGGTCGTTGCATCCCGTCTACTCTGCACACAGAGTCCGCAGTCCTGAGCCAATGACTGAGCTAACCAGCCACAATATCATGCAGCCCTTCGCGTTATTTACCAACCCCAGTCTTACACCGAGCAAATGTTTGCAGAAGTAATGCTCAAGATTGGTCTTCGCTCGAGTGCCACTGTGCACAGTTCAGCAACCACTGTCGCTTTGCGCCTCCGCAGTCGAACAAATCCATGCGCCAAGTAGCGGTTTGGTTTATCGGTGTCATGTTTAAGTGCATAGTACTTCGCCGTATCAGATCCGTTACTCAGGAACAACCCCTCCAATGACGTACAGCTTGATACGCAACAAAGAACAGGGATTGTGGCTGCATCGGCTTTGCCTCTGGGGACTTCGACTTGAACAGTCGCATACTGTGGTGTGTACATAAACGATTCATGTGTAAGTTGTAGGTCGGGAGTGCCAGCATCGAAGCGGCCTAAAGCGCTACGTCATAAATCTTGGACGCCATGCACTTGGCTAATACTCTGTACGCTTCACTTGATAGTGGTCGTACAAAAACAAGAATATCATATATTTTTTGTCATTTTCGCATATTTAGAACGTTCAGTCACTATAGTGAATTCTTGACCTCAACCTTGTGCTGCAGCCGTGAAACGCCGTAGCTTCTGAAAAAAAAAACCGCTGCGGATTCATAGACAAAAGACATTCTGGTAGCCGAAGCCTGGACAGCGTGCAGAGCTTTCGGGTAAGCTCCTAATCGCGCAGAGGTGTTCAATGTCTATGCTAATACATACCTGCCAGCTCTCCCAAATTATCCTAAAGCTTTACGAACTTGAGATCGTTTTACGATTTCACGAATGATGCGCCAAGTTTTACGAAAAATCTTTTTCGCAAAAAAAAAAAATCACTCGTCGCTCTTTGAACGTCCTGTGGGGAGTTTTTCTATCGTTAAATGGTCCAGGAAGTGCGCGTGCTTTAAGCAAGTTGATAAATACGAGTTCCTGCAGCGGTCTAAACCTGCAACAGCGATGTCGCTGAATGACTTACTTACACTACAGCATATATATATATATATATATATATATATATATATATATATATATATATATATATATATATATATATATATATATATATATAAAGACTTCGGTATTTGTGAGTCTCGGTTGTTACAACATTGCTCTGCTGCGTCTAAAGCTGAGCCATCGTAAATAAAGTACGTACGTATTCAACAAAAGGCGTGTGCTCAGAGAAAGCTTTACATAAACACGTGGTAAACCCCCTTCCCTACCTTCTTGGATTGGTGCCCGAAAATTTTTTGCCAATTTTTTATGTTCGCAAGTTAGCAGGTGTTGCTACTCTTGCTTACAAGCTATCTCGCGGCAGTCAGCATCCGACATTTTGCACAGCCACCAAGTTAATTGCGGGCCCCCATTTTGTCATAACAGTGCTTCGTAACATGAATAACCTGGACGGTTAGCATCCCTGACAAAGCATGCTCTGTTCGACAGAAGCCTCGCAAACTACTTCTTTTTTTCTGAAAGAACCAAGACAGACGTGTTTGTACTTAAAATACAGCAATGTTCAGCTTTTCTGAAACCGTAGAATGCTGCCACTAAACATTGATTGCCGCTCAGAAGCCGATGGAATAACAGCTGTCCCTGCAAAAGGGTTGCAACTAAATCGGGAAATGCAGCAAACTAAGCCATTCTTATATGATGCAGGGCACAGTTGCCATGCTTATTTTATAAAGCACACCGGTGAATAACGGTAGCCAACAGTGAGAGACCCGCATCAATGACACAGTGGCTATGGTGCTTTTCTGCTGAGCAACAGGTCGCGGGTACGACTCCAAGCCGCGCCTGCCGCATAGGGCGGAATGCCAGAAAGCTCTTGTACTGCGCTTCGGGGACAGGTTAAAGAACTGCAGGTGTTCTCGTCTAAACGGAGCTCTCCGCTAAGGCCTCTCTGATAGCGACTATCTTGCTTTGGGACGTCAAACTCCATCAGTGAATGAGAGGATAGTGAGTGGAATATATCCGTTTATGTGCGGTTGTCTTTTTTTTTTGCGCTTGTCCATCGTAATAGTCACCGGGTGATCGGATTAGCTAGATAATGACATGGTTGAAAAAAAGACTGCATGGTGCTGCTAGAAATAGGTAAAGAAGGTGTTTACTGTACTAAAGTGCTCCGCGACCGTGAACGAAGTAACAATAGCGATGAGCATCTTCAGTGTACCTTGATCTTATAATAACGGCTAATTCGTGCGTGCACCTGCTCTCAGGCACCATCGACAGCCATACTTACAGTTATGACAGCATCAGACTATATCTATAATTATGGGTTTGCGTAGAGCATGTCATCCAGGTCCGGAATGTTGCTGCGTAGAGCCTGCGAAGGCCTAAATAAAATATAATTGAGGAGTTTGGGCATTTTGAGACGGCACAGTGGGTTATGAGAGACGCCGTAGTGGAGGGCTTCCGTTTAATTTTTGACCACATGTAATTCTATAGTGAACACGTAAGCCTGATTACACGACCGTTTCACTTGTAATCGAAATGCGGCCGCCGTGGTCGGGAATCGAACCTGCAGCCTCCTGTTCAGCAGCAGAGCGCCGTACCCACAGTGGCAGGCGAAGACTTTCAATACGCAGCTTTTCACATAAGCAACAGGAACACGCTTTAAGCGTCTTTTCATTCTTTTCTGAAAACGAAGCATGAATGTTCTGATCGGTGTGTGGCGTGAATACGAGCTAGGTTTGTTTCCTGCACAAAAGTGCCACTGTTTAGGTCTTCTTGAACGCTTGCTGTACAGTCACAAGAAGCTCGCCTTTGCGTGTTCTGTTTGGATGTTTGTGCGCACGTGCAATCCTTACATTTCTGAAAAGGTGTTAAAGTTATTCCTGGCAAATCTGCGCGTTGTAATCTGAACGACATTGTGCAGAAAAGCGTGAGGAGTTTTGAACGGTCATGACTTCGAACGTGGTAACAAACAACAAAGTGAGGCATCCTCGAGCGCTGGGTTAGATCCAACACAGTTGTCTGGGGGACATATGCGTTCAGCCCCTCCAGCTCTGTAACCTACTAATGTTTTCACACTGAACACGCAGAAACTGTATACGGGTGACAATGTTGAGTAGCATGATCGGCCACAGTGGTTGTGAAATGTGACGCACTAGAAACGCATGGCGTAGAAAATGAATGGTGACGCCATTCAGTCAGCTTTGGTGGTTGTGGTAACTCCTTATTTTGCAAATGCTCTTTCGTGCGTTATTTTTTTTTTTTGAGTCGCGTAGGAACTGCTTTTCCCTGCTGAGAAAAGGTGGCTTCCCGGTAAAACAATCATTTTATTTTGGTTCCGAAGAACTACTTTATAAAAATAACTGCAATATTTCAGTCATACTCGCATTCTGTCATACATTTTAAAGCCACCAAACTCAAACTAGTGCTACATATTATGGCTCGTAATTTAATAAGGTGCGAACAGAGCAAGCAGACGTTGTACCCGTTCAGTCAACGCTGTAGCACCTTGCACAGATGTACTCGTTATGTTTTAGTACTCGCATAAATTTAAGCTACCATTTTGTAGACCACAGTTTCAACGAGGGGGGAATAAATCTAAAAGTTGCATTGAGAATGTACTACAGACCAAGACAAGGAAGTGCGTTCGATCATGCATTTTTGTTCTTCCTCGTCTTTCGTTCCGCATTCCAGCCACTCCCAGCATGACCTAAAATTAAGCTTCTTTTCTAACGCGTTTATTCCACGCACCATCAACTTAAATTCACCATCGATTTTTGCTTTGTTTTTTACAGTGCTGCTGCAGACCATGTGCGGGTTAGCACAAATACACGACAAAGACAGAATCTTCAGGTTCTGGCTGGGGTTCAGGCCTGTGGTATCTTTCTTCAAAGCAGAAACAGTAGAGGTGAGTTGCTTCATGACGCCACGTCGAGGCCACTGTGCTGGTCATTTTCCGCTTTGCACGGGCCGATTCACTAACGTGCTTTTTTCCTTCCACTTTTTCAGGTCATATTAAGTAGTAATACCGTTTTAGATAAATCTTTTGACTACACATTATTACACCCCTGGTTGGGCACAGGTTTATTAACAAGGTGAGAAATCTTTTTCCTGACATTTCTTGAAATGCAATAACAAAATAATTAACTAGAAACGAGAAACTATTAACATTCTCACTAATAGATATTTAAGATGTGTAATTTGTCAGAATTCTCACTATTAGTTCTTTTTTTGTGTTCACTCCAAGACGGTCACATTAAACGGCCAGTGCGACTTTATATTGTGCTGTAATCGCATGTGCTGTCACTTGCGGAGTAGCCGCACCGGAAGCAGTGTTGGAGCTTACGGTAATGGAAGCTGAGAATACATAAGGCGGCCGCCTGAAGTATGTTTATGAGATGCTTTTTGTTGAACTGGAAGGGAGTGGGGCGAGAAATCGCCGTAACAAGCTATCCACGCGAGAGTGTGCAAATAAATGACATTCTTCTATTCACGACCACGATGCATTCCCCTGTTCAAAACGATGTTTCACATTTTTTACAGCTTTCTATAAGAATACTTTTTTTATAGCTGGATCACGATTTGGTCATTCTCATATCCGCTAGCGAGGAGCAGGAACATGGCGCTTTGTACACGTGAAAATACGCTTCTTCTTTTTTAAGGACGAAAGAGCAAAACACTGTCAGGACTAGTCGTATCTCATATAAAGTGAGCTCCAGCATCTTAAATATGTGATTTCGTCAAAACGGGGGAGCCCTTGAGAATTCTTTGAGAATCAACATGTTATTGGTCGAATTCCATAGCACGGGAAACATCGAATAGAAGGCTGACAAATGAGGTCTCCTTTTTCCGGTTTCGTCTGCCTTTCTTTGTACAAAAAGAAATGCTGAAATAAAGTGCAAGTTGAATTTCGGAAATTCAAACACGCTACTCCACTTGAACCAAACGAGGCTCTCTCTTTTTTTTTAATTGCTGGAATTCGTTGCGCCTGCCTATGCCTGTGTGTGCGGAAAGTGCGGCTGTCTGATGTGCCCCGCGGTCTCCCAGTTCAGGCAACAAATGGCGGCGGAGAAGAAAGATGCTAACACCGGCCTTCCACTTTCGGATACTGGAGGACTTCATTCCGGTGTTCAATGAGCAGGCCGTGATATTCGTGAAAAACCTCAAGGAGCAGCAGAACAAAAAGTACATCGACATTGTTCCTCTGGTCACACTCTGCACGCTCGACATCATCTGTGGTGAGCTGGCCCCCGACACTCAACCCGCAGTCGCAGCGCGTTACTCGTGCCTAGTCAGTTGGCAGCGGAAAGGTAAAAGAGAACGGGTGTCCTTACTTTGCCTTGCTTTTTTTTTTTGAGCTGAACTCGCTTGTCGTAGGCGTCGGCGAAGAAAGTGCTTAAGCGCTTTATAAAGGAACGCCTGCTGAAATGAAGGCAATGTCACAGAATTATGGATAGATGACACAGTGTATAAAGTGTACTTGTTGCTTTATTTTCTTTTTGTTCGTGTGAATTTAAAGGAAGGTACGGCACGTTTAGTGCCACCGGCTACTCCACGTCACTAGACGAACAAAAACAATCAAGGCACGAGAACCGCAAAAAAAAAAAAAAACAACGAATCCACTCTTAGAGCATGAACGTTTAACAAATTTTCACACATTTTCTTTCTTCCTTCCTTTCTTTCTTTCTTTCTTTCTTTCTTTCTTTCTTTCTTTCTTTCTTTCTTTCTTTCTTTCTTTCTTTCTTTCTTTCTTACACACACATACATTTCATTATACAAGGTACGCACAATCTTTGTGGTCCCATAGCCATTGGCTAGTACGGGAACCATTTCAAAATGTACCTATAGGAAACTGTTATAAAATAATGCTTGTAAAGAGTTTCAAATATATTAAGAAAAATACATATTATTAACATTCTTTGCAATAGATACAGGAATTATGAGTAATAGTAATGCATGGATTTGCAAAATGGAAACTTATTTATAGGTATTATTATTAGTGTTTTCGAAAATTAAAATTAAATTATGGGGTTTTACGTGCCAAAAACATTTTCTGATTATGAGACACGCCGTAGTGGCGGCTCCGGAAATGTGTACCACCTGGGGTTCCTTAACGTACACCTAAATCTAAGTACACGGGTGTTTTCGCATTTCGTCCCCATTGAAATGCGACCGCTGTGGCAGAGATTCGATCCCGCAACCTCGTGCTTAGCAACCCAACACCATAGCCACTGAGCAAGCACGCCGGGTTTTTCGAAAAGTTAGCAAATAGAGCAAGAAAATTGCAACACTTCGCAATAAACACTAGAAAAACCCGATGAAATATTAGTTGTACATGGTTTAACAAAAAGACAACATAAGTATCCGTACAAGAAGCAGAGAGAATAACTTCCAAATAATACATTTTCATTGCTCACAACAAGTTCTGCAAGTTTTTTATATAATAAGGAATACCATTCCGTACCAATTCGCTCTAGCATACTGTAACAGTCGTTTGCCACAGGCGCTTTTTATTGGCGGGATATTTAAGTTACCAAAAGTTTGGATCCTAGTGTGGTGTTGTGGGGTGCAGAGTAACGAAATAGGAATGGCTCGTTGTGTCTTACAACAATGTTAATACGTGTGGCCAATCTTAATTCCCGTACGAAATCAAAAGGCAAGATTTTTAGCATAGGAAACAGGGGTTTGCTTAGTTCATAGTATCGCGAGAAAGTTATCGTACGTATAGCTCGTTTTTTCAACCGTCGTACTGGTTAAAGGTAGGGACAGTACAGGAATGCACAGAAGGGAGTACAAAGACACTCAGAAACATACGCAGTTTTGTAAATCACTGAAAATACAAAATAGGTCCAAGAACACGCTCACAAATGTTAACTTTTGCCGGCGAGATGTTTAACACAGGCAGGTGTAACTACTTAATACATAACTACATACCTTCATGCGAGGAACTGAAGTTAGGACTAAACACATATGACCTGCTATAATTATATAATTGTAACAGTGCGCTCAAACATGAATGTTTAATTTAAACCTAAGAGTTTTGTATTTTACACAGCAAAAAAAAAATTAAAGTACATCTGCTTTTTTTTTTTGAAACTGTCATGTTGGTCATGGGCCAAAGATTTTTTCAGTGTGAGTGATCGATGGTCTACTAACATTTATTCTGTCCCCAGCGTTCACCTTTAGTTTCTTGTCTTGGAAACTCGAGAAGGAGATGGTGCACATCTTCGTCAGCGTGGCCACAATGGCACAGCGGACTTTGTAATGCATTGTATTCCGTGCAAAAACTGACTCGTATGCATGCTGTGTCAAGTCACAATCGATTAGAGCTGCACATGCCCGAGCATTCGTGATGTACTCGCAAAGCTTTG
The DNA here is from genome assembly GCF_050947875.1 of Dermacentor variabilis. Lineage (NCBI taxonomy): Eukaryota > Metazoa > Arthropoda > Arachnida > Ixodida > Ixodidae > Dermacentor > Dermacentor variabilis. The sequence continues at coordinate 115,650,371 of NC_134568.1, read as the reverse complement.
TAACCTGATTTCCAGACGTTAACGACGGTTTAGAGTGTAGCGGGAGAAATTTGGTTTGATGAATAAAAAGCAATACTGTTCTTTGACAGCATGCGGTAATTAGTGTTTGCTTACTGTTAAATGCTGACATGCGCATTCTTATTTTCGTACTTTTCAGAGACTGCAATGGGGGTGAAGGTTGATGCTCAATTAAACAGTAATTCTCACTACGTTCGCTCCTTGTACGAGTAAGTATTTCAAGACACAAAATGCATGTTCTAACCTTATCCCTCTTTTTAACATAAACCGGTTTTAAGCGAAGCCAGCATATTTCAACTAAATGAAAGGCCGAAAGTCGAACCAAATATTGAGCCTGCGATAAGCGTGCCTCACTTAATATGGATGGCGTTATATTCATTTCTTTTAGTCTTATAGGGCTGCAGATTTATTTATGTTACGTTCTGTTGGTACTTGTAAAACTATATGATAAAATGAAGGTTCTTACACGTGTTAAACGGTTTCATAATCTTGGCACAAGACCGTGGAACCCTTTACACTAACGATATGTAGCTATGAACGTAGGCGTGCGCGACAATGGTTATGTTACAAGGGCATTGTGACTGCAGTTTTCTCAGTGTCATCTCTTTTACGAAATTGCAATTTAGACTAGTCAGATGGAGCCCTAAGGTCATGAACAGAATTCCGGAGGATGGAGTCACATAACGGTACGTCTGTCTAGATATTATAGATAGGGACTGTCTAATCCCCCACTATTACATTATGAAAAAAAAGTAATTCTTATTCTCAAACCTTTCAAGTTCTTCGAGGAAAAAAGCGAATAGAAGCGTGTATGCTGGTTCTTGCATGTAAGAAAGGAAACCTGACCTCACTTCCTTGCTCGTATGCACAGAACCAGGACGATTCTGCACAGAACCAGGATATAATAGTTCTTGCAGCGTCCTTTATTTATGTGTATGCCGCGCCGTTTGAAGATTATAGAGCTACAGTGGATGTGAAGGTGCTTGTTGCGACCACTGCTTATTTCGCAGGCGCGTAAATGCGACAGTAGGGTGTCTTGCGAGTAATGAAGTATGCAGAGAAGTGTATTTCAATGAATGGTGAGCAGGGCGACAAAGCCTTTCAGCGCTTGCCTGAATGTCCATAGCGCGAGGATACTAGGAATAGCTTGTGACATCGGCATGTTATATAGCAGCTTGAGTCACTGCGGATAGAACTCCTAGTTCACATCTATAGCTGCTAAGCCTCATTGTTGAGCGCGCTACGTCTGATTGTTGAGCTGTACTCAGTTACGATTCCGGATTTTGATGGCACTCTAAAGGGTTGATGCATATGGACTTGGGAAAACAAACTGCCTGCAGGACAGGGGTATAAGAGGGTTTCAAGAAAAAGCGTTTTGTTATTTAGACACGCGGCAGTAGTGCATTGTCGCTCTTTTGCGCTGCCATCATTAAAAAGTAAGTCAACAAATAAATAAATCACCATGCATAGATGAAAAATTTTGTGTACTTCGCCAGTGACGAGCCACTCTTGTCGCATTTACGTAGGCTCTGCTATTTCAAGTAGCTCAGTAGGGCACGAACAGGTATTCATGTGTTCGACGTTGCCCCAACGAACGATCGTCTGTTGTAGCTCGTTTAAAATTACGTAGGAAGAAAAAAGTGGAGTGTCATTTAGTTCTGACAATTGCGGTTCGTTTATAATTCATGATTCACGATGAATATTTTAATATCAACTGCACATGTTTGGACAGCAATGAATCCTTTGATGAGATCAAACATGGTTTTGCCATCTGTTCTTACGAGTTACTTATTCCGAACAATAAAATAAATGAGGGAAAGGTTGCGGTGAGAAAGTGCAGTTTTGGTATTCGAGATGTGACCATAGATTTCTCTTTCTTTTATGCCGCGCTTCTTCTTTTTCTTTAAGAGTGGGCGAGACCTTCATGGCAAGAGTGATGAGGCCATGGCTATGGCCAAACTACGTCTTCTACATGTCCTCATTTGGGAGGAAGTTCAAGGACAACCTTGCGCAGCTTCACAACTTCACCAGAAAGGTAAGGACATCGCGCGAGAGTGAGGCAGTGCCGCCAGTCTGCAATATTAGATGGAAGCTTCGATCTTTTGTGTTTTGTGCGATCTTTTGTGTGATTAATAGTATAATATGTGCCATTTCATCCAAGTTGCGCAGTTTTTATTGCAAGTTTATCCAAGTTCATTCTAAGTAATCCACGTTTATTTAGTTGCCTCCATGCACATGAGATCAGTTTGTCATGCTTTTAGCATGTGGCATGTGCTATGCAAGTTGACATGCAGTTTCTGTTAATAGAGACATCTAGTGGCAATACTGTCATCGGTAGGCGTGTTGTTTCTTCAAATAAGGAATAATTCCCGACTTGACCAAAGTTGTAGGTATGGGTAATTTGTTGCGTGCATGGGAACTTTAAAAAGCTAGTTACCATCAGGTAACGGCATTAGAATTGGGTATTTTTGTTTTGTCCTGTATCTATGTTGTGTGACAAGAAGTCGCCTGTGCCACTCACGGGCGGTAAGACTTGTTTAGTAATGATCCATGTCCGCAAAACTACTCACTTCTAAGGTTCCTCGGGTGCCCTGGTGATGCAACTTATGTCAGGCGAAAATGACAAAGAGAAACGAAATTACCCAACGATTATACAAATCGTGCCGCTTATACTGTTAGCACACTTCATCTGAATAACACTAATATTGCAGGTGATACGTGAAAGAAAGGCCGAACTCCTTGAACAGAAGGTTCTTGATGGCCTCACCATCGGAGAACCAGTGATCGGACAAAAAAGACGACAGGCCTTCCTGGACCTCCTGCTAAGCCATCACATCCAGGACAGCAGCCTCACGGAAGAGGACATCCGGGAAGAAGTAGACACCTTCATGTTCGAGGTAGTATCATCCCTAGAAGTAGGCCACAATTTTAGTGGAGCTGCCATTTTTCTCTAAGCGTGTATCACATTGACAATAACTGCGCCGCGTCAAGGACTGATAATGCGACTCCTTTTCCAAGAAAAATCTGAAGCAGCCACAAGCCTTCTTCGTGGGAAGTAGCTGGTAGCACATCCTGTGATACTGGCCATGTGCAGTGATTGATAGAACACATGGCTCATATAAATGGTGCCTTTGCTTGTAGATTTAGACCGAGGCAGGAAGCCTTTGCTCACACACCTCGCCCAGACGTCTGACCTGGACGAAACTACTCAGCTGAGATGGCTTCCTGTGCATGGCCTCATAAAGTTGCAATGAGAGTTATCTGGAATATTTAAACTAAATTTATTAATGAGATACTTTTGGTTAAAAAAAATAAAGAAGACACGCCTTTCTGCCCCAGATCAACCCATGGCCATGCTTGTACCAATAATCAAATACTGCACGGCATACATATTAAAAAGTGGCAAGTTGCTAAGAACTGCATGTTCTCTTTATATTTATCTTACGTCTGATCTGATCTCTTGGGATGCATAACTGGTGAAGCCAACTGAACAGGCAGGTCTGACAGCCACTTGTACTCTTTATTGGCATCGTTCCTTTTTCGGTTATGACAAAATAATCCACTCAGATAACAAAAATTCGAACGTTCTTCGCTATTTATTCTGCTTTTCTACAGTTAGATACAATCACCGGTATGTTCGATCGTTAAGTGTAAGCCAAAATATTAATTAAAACTCATGCTCGGATATATCATGCAATGCGCTGAACTCAAAGGTGAAGAAAATGGGTTATGGCGGTGTTCAACAGCATATTGGTGACAAAGTACATTAGTTCTACCCTCACGAATAACTGCAGTAGTAGACACTGTCCGCCTTGCTCTGTTCTCGTTCCGTCAGGGTCACGACACCACGGCCATGGGTATCTCATGGGCAATGTACCTTATTGGACTCTACACGGACGTTCAGCAGAAGATTCACGAGGAGCTGGATGCAATCTTCGGAGAGGATAGAGAGCGTGCCATCACTCCTGACGACCTGAAAGAAATGAAATACCTCGAGTGCGCTCTGAAGGTGCTTGTTTGTCGTTTTTCTATTTAAACTTACCACCCAGTATTCTTGAAACACCCTTTATTTTTATTGCTTTAAAATATTAATTGTGAAACACCTACGCGTAAACAAGATACCTTTTGTTTTCCGTCGGCTATACAACAGCGAAATGCTGCTGTCTTATTGCGCCTTTTGCAGCTCCAACCGCTGAAACCTAAACTTCAACTTAGCGCTCACACGAGGCACGAACTCGACGAACCATAAACTGCAAAAATGGGGCCAGGAATGGTTGTAAGCATAGCAGTTGATAAGATACAAATTTCCCCGTCAGAGGGTGCGTGGCTGAGGCAGATTATAGATATAATTCACCTAGAAAAAAAAACAGACTTCGATGGGTGTTTTGCCCTAATTTCAAGCGGCAAACATATAATGCAGTGCATAAATAGTTGTAGCTGCCAAAAAGGTGACAAAGACAGCTGCATCTGTTTCGATCTCCATCGTACAACCAGATGTATTTAGTCTTGTCACGTTATCACTGGAAAGCAAAACTGTACATTTTGATATATGTTTGAGGCATAATTTGCGAGCTTTGAATTTTCACGCCGTAGCTTCCTGACGCTCTCCTTCACCTGGGAAGCCGTGAAAAGGAAACTAGAAAAACAAAGTTTTATTAAACAGCCCTGTTTGCACGAAGTAAAGAACAAATTACTTATGAGCCTCTGATTTTCTTCTTAATTGAGTTGCTAATTAAAGGGTTTTGTGCCAATTTCTTTCCTCTTTCAGGAATCACAGCGACTATTTCCGTCAGTGCCATTCATTGGAAGGGAGCTAATGGAAGACGTGGTAGTGAGTAAGTAGAAGATTTTTCTTTTAAGCCTATAAAGACAGTGAAGGCCTGGCATTTGCGCTACTCATATGTTCACAGCTGTTCTCCGTGAAAGTTCGCAGGTTGTGTAAAATGCAGCAGAAAAGTACCTCTTGTCAGAACACATGCTTGAATAAGAGTGAGGGCAGCTACGATCGGCGATGGGGGAGAACCTCCTTGAGAGGCCTCTTCTCGGAGAGGAGGCATTCCGTGTGAGGCTGACGTGACACTCTGCGACTCCTGCAAGTTGAGGAACGGTACATTGTTGATGACGAATCAGAGCTTTCTTCTGTTATTTCCGCGTGCCAATATGACAGTAGAAAGTTGGTTCAGAGGAGGCTCTTCCGTTAGCCCTTCTTGTGCGCTCTTAACGTCTCCAAGTGCTACTTCAAATTTCAAAAGAAAAAAAATAGAGGTTTTTAACAGTGATAGAGCCTTATCCATCCTTAAATAGGTCATAATTTCTGCTAGAGTGCTCTAATAAAAGTCTGTGGTCACCGACTCACTATCTGTAGTTATTGAGGGGTATTCCTATAAGACGAAGTTTACTGTCATTCCGCAGATATGCTTGAAATCTGCATACTTAACGAGCACTCGTGTTTGAAATTAAAACGTTACGCGTAGTATTGTGCAGTACTCAAGTTGAACCGAGCAGCATCCGCCTATAGCACGAAGCATAGAACGTAAGGTAAAGTAAATAAAAGTACATTACTCTGTGTTACGCCGTGACATGCCCATTGTAGTAAAAAAGGGCTGGAAGCCACCTTATATAATCGGGTTTTATTAATTGCTGTGCAGCTGCGTAACGCCGTGGCAATTAACGAGAAATTCAACAACGTTTTATGGCCCCCTGACCTGTGGATGCCGTTGTTCGTATACCTAGCCTGATGCAGACTTGGACGCCATATTTTTGGCATGCGGCGGACGCCACGGCTTTCTACAGACAAATGAAAGATATAGCGCAAGAACTGAGTGTGTCAAAGGAGCTGGCTTATATTTACGATTTGTAATATGTACGGAGTCAAAGCCGTGTGGTCGGTCAAGAGCCGACTTCAAAACACCTGTTGATATGCAAGTACTAAGGCAACGGTGCACTCCAGCGGGTGCCGCAAACGTCCCAGCTGCGTCTGGTACAATATAGTGCCATTCGTGAAGATAATCTGTTCCGTTTGTGTTATTTTGGTTAAACCAAATGAAATCGACAACGAAGTTCAGAGGAGCTGGTGATATATAAAGTTGAGCACTGCATTGAGGGCCCGATTATGATATACCAACTATATTTTCAGCCTGTCGCAGTAGCCAGTGATTCATAGCTCTATCAGTCGCAGGAAACTGATTGCAAACATTGCGTTCTTCGTATAAAATGATTTTGATAATTTCTCTTCGCTCGCTCCCCACCAGACGGCTACACGGTCCCCCGGGGCACGACGTGTTTCCTCTTCACATTCATGCTCCATCGAGACAAGGAGATATTTCCCAACCCAGAGGTGTTCGACCCAGACAGATTCCGGCCCGAGAACTGTGTTGGAAGGCATCCGTTCGCCTATGTACCGTTCTCGGCCGGACCGCGCAACTGCATAGGTAAGTAAATAATGGGGCGACGCATATAACTAACAGCATTGAGGAAAACAAAAGCGAGCAAGCACATATATTATCCGTTGGACGTCGCGCATAAGGATTACTTTCATCAGATTTAAATAGGTGTGTTCCATCTTGTATTTACAGTCTCCAGACGTCTGGGGATGTAAAGCACTGATATTTTTTTTTTATCACTGTGGCCTGTGACGACTATCATGGGATTTTCTACGCGACGCATTCACAAGAGCACAAGTGCATAAGAAAGAATGGACGTATCTTGTCTAGCTAATGAAATCTATTTCTGAATATAGTTGCGAAATTAAATTGAAAGTAGAGGTATTAGCGCAGTCAGAAGTTTAGAGCGCTGCTTTGGGTCGTACCGTGAAAGATGAAACAAAGCGCCCAAGTGGCGCGCTAATCGCTAAAGCATGCGCGAAAGAGACGCATATATCAATCAAATAGCCTTAGCATGCATGAAATTTTTGTGTATGATGTTATTCTTAGATGTAAGCGGTTTTCTAGTCACAAAGAACAGTTTTCTTTTTCAATCTTTCTAATTTCTACGCCCGATAGTCATTTTCTCTAGTTGCTCGGTGTCAAAGTTGGCAGTTGCCATATTGCTTACGTATCTCAAGGCCGATGGTGAGTTAGGAAACGAAACTGTGGGTGGTATGACGTGCATTGTGATCAAGCGTCACTTGCCATGTGCATGTGCCGTCACCACAGAGACCAGGCAAACGGCTCACCAGTTTGTCTATTCGCAGGTCAGAAGTTCGCCCTCATGGAAGAGAAGGTGGTCTTGTGCTCTGTACTGCGGAACTTTTGCATCCAATCCGTTGACTTCAGGGATAAAATTCACCTCGTCGCGGAACTGGTGACGCGGTCAAAACATGGCCTAAAAATCCGGTTAAGGCCGCGCTAAGAAGTGCGTATTTTTCTCGCTGTGCAACGCAACGACCTCCTGGGCGGAACGCGGAAAAGCAGACCTCCATCGCATCGAGTCACGAAATGGCGAAGGCAGTGTCCATGCTTTCTTCCAAGCGCCCCCAAGTAAGGCAGCCAGCATGCAGAGCTTTCGGATCACCGGGGAACGTGTGATAGCCACGGTAAAGACAGCACCGGCCCAAAGTCCTGGACGGCTCTTCCCCAGTCGCATCGGAGCTCGAAAGAAAACAAGCACCTCTTCCGTGCCTGTTTTCGCTTTTTTTTAATTCAGGTGGCCGATTCGTGTTTGGTCGGTCATCAAGTGATCGCGACTGTGTGGGGTGTGACGCAGAAAACCTCAACCGAGATGTGCCTCCGCCTCTTGCCTGGAACTCTTCCTCGTTCCCCTTGTAAATATGTTCACCCGCCCTCCCTCGGACTGATTGCCTCGCCAACCCGCCATCGGCATGGAGCCGCTTTCTCACTCCTTCAAGCGGGAAAGTTATTTTACGCAGTCTGTGTGCGTGTACGTAGACTAACCCTCGAAACTAGGACCCGTCCCGGTGTGTATGCGAATTAGGGAGTGCATGCGCGCGCGAATGTGTGTGGATGCCTGTACCACGAGACCTCAAGAACCAGCGTCTCTGGTGGGGAGTGCCTTCAATTTCCTTGTGGGTGGCTGACGATTCTGGCAGCGTCTCCCAGATTCCTCATGTATCTAAACAAAAGCAAAAAAGACATCCCTCTCCGGTGCGCATAGTGCTAAGTGACACCGCACGTCTTCCAACTGGGACACAAAGGCAGCATTTGATCAGCCAAGATTTCTCGTCAGATGAGTTTTCTCTCCACAGTGTGCCAACACATCGACTCGGCTCGTTTGAGGATCAGCCCCTCACCCTCAAAGCAACTCCACAAATGAAAAAAAAAGAAAACGTGCACACCTTACCTGTTTAACACCAATAACCACACTTCAGCGTTCAAGGAGAAACGACTTACGCGTTGCACCTTTGTCTATATACTAGTCCACTTTTGTTAATGAAATATTTTCTTTTTGTTGATTTTTTCTGCGCGGTGTGGTTCTTAAAGTTTGCGAAAGGCAATGACATCATAAAAAACAAAAAGAAGTCAGACGAGCAACTTGTGCGCAGCGCAGGTCGCGTTTCCGAACGTCAGCTCGGCGTTGCGGAAAGTGACCCAGCGCTAGACCGCAGGCGCTCCTGAGACCAGGCACATCCTTATAGCAAGTCGCAGCGCCGTAAGCGGAATACGGACTACTTGCTCTAGAGACCCTGCGCAAACTTCTTGACATGGGACTTTTTGTTTTGCACACACACAATACTTTGACTACCAAAGATAACCGGAGCCAGCCTGGAAGCTCTCAAGAGTAAGAACGAAACGCAACTTTCTCGCTGTGGACTTTCTCTATGTTCTTTGGGGGATTATAACCTTGCAGCTATCGCCATGACAAACTATGACCATTGCGCTACCAAGCTCACTGACCCAAGTAGTTTTTTTTCCTTCCTATTTCGGCCCTTTCTATTTTTCTAAAAGTGCACGTCTCCACATCAACCGATGCATGTGCCGCACGTTTACCTCCCGAGAACGGACTAATTCGCTAAGCACCCGCAAACAGTAATCTTCGCGCCTATTTAACTGACTACTTGTTTCTTGTTATCTTCTTCCTAGACAATGTTCCAGTCAAAGGTGTGCTTGTCTGTCTATTTATTTTGTTATATGGTGGTGCGTCAAAACGTCCCTCTCTTTGGCTGAATGAAGACAAGAAAGTGCTCCGCTGCTGTTGTGAACGAAAATAATAATAAAAAAAAGAACAATCACGACACGCCGGCACGCAGTATCTAAATGCGTAGCTTAGGTTGGGTAGAGGAGGTCACTGCGGGTCGAGAATAGGTGGGTAGCCAGCGCGATTCAACGAACTAAATGCATCGCGTGGAGGTAAGAGCGAACAAGTGGGGGCTTTGCGCATACTTGACGGGGTCAAAAGACGTCTCTGCACGGTGTCCGTAGAATGCCATAGCAGCTGTCACTCAATAATGCATTTGTTGACAAAACTTGGGTCCCTGCGCGACACTTACAAAAAGCAAAATAAAGACAAGAAAATAACCCCAGCAATTTGCGGTGATAACATAGATAGTATTCGCTCTTTTATTTAGCTCTTCTATTACGTAAAACTAAGGGGAATTAGTTGTTTGTGGCAAGCTATATGCGACAGACCTTTGAGAGCTTCATACCCTGCGAAGAAAAGAACGTGTATAATCCAGCGCCTATGATAACTCGTCCCCCTTGGAGAATCATAGCTAGCTTAGCCCTCGCAATATATTTGCTTTGATCCTTGTGCACAGCCACAAGGAGGAACTCCACGCCCTCTTACGTAGTTAGATATCAAATGAGTAGTGGTTGAAGCAACATTTTTGTGGTTTCCTTCGCAATAAACCAGACTAGAGGGTGCTCCCCCCTACCCCCCACCTTTACTCTTCTTTCTTGTATAAAAACGCAGGGCATTTCAACTGTAAGAAAATATATATTTAATTTTAGAGGCAGGACATTAGGTATACGTTGAACTTTCCTGTGCATCTTCCGCTTCTGTAGTGACGCCGCATAGAAATAAAGCTAGATGCTAATTCTTCGACCCTATAAACGACAGATTAGCCAAAAAAATTACCTGAGCAAAAGCATCGGCTCCTTCTATTCAATATTTTTATTAAGTAGGAAGAAATTCAGTGAGGCTAAAATCTATTCGGGCCACTTACACATAGAGCGAGCACAAGAAAAGCATACGTGAGCCGCATACGCGTCCGACACGTTGGAAGGTGAGCTCGTGGGCCGCACTGGCAAAGAGCAGTGAAACCGGACAATTATCACCTGCATTTTCAAGGAGGCTAAATGGTCTCGACGCCACCTAGGTAATATGAATGGGGACGAATTCAAGCTTCCGAAAGTTTGCTACCGCAGACTCGTGTATTGTAATACCGAAGACGCTTGTCGGGAGGGGAAAGTAGGTTTATTTGATTGTGATTGGTTGCAAAAAGGTGCATGAAATCAGGGCTAAAAATTGCACCTATGATTAGCCCCTTACCTCACTTGTATTTTCACCAGCTCGCCTCGATTTAAGAATACTTTCCTTACTGGCCTTACCAAAGAGCGAAGAAAAGCATCGTGCCCGTGTAAAGAGAGACGGTGATGCTTGGCTGACGCCGATGTGCAGAGTGCGGATAGGCTCCACGAAAACGCTTTGTGCACGCTTTCTAACGGACATATTACGATTGGCGCGGAAATCTTACGCTCTCCAACAACGCTGGTGATCTAACCCGAAGTGCCAGTACAGTGTGGGTTACTTACGAACATTGGTTTGTTTTTGTTCTAAATCATAATCGAGTGTTTAGTAATCACACATAATCCTAAAGAGCGCTGTCCCTTCTACAGCTGAACACTGTTGTCGAGTGGGATCGGCGGTGCTCATAATGACTACTAGTCTGCTGTACATAGACAAGGTTACTAGGCGCTTCGTTCCTGTCTCCATGAACACAAAACCGGTATAGTCTTAAAAGAAAGCGACGCAAGGGGACACCCACCCGGTGGATGAGAGCTAGTTTTGCATTCAACAAGTGGATACCTGTGGGGCCGCTCGTGTATATATCTACATGTGAGTTTTATCGGGGGGCGTCCCAGCGCAGGCTAATCCGACCTGAGCCACGGTGCTGTGTTCGTAGATTGTCCCGCGTGATCGGGCGTGCCCTGATATGTAAAATAAGTTGCGTTTAATAAATTGTGGCGTGAGTATTTATGTAACTACCAACAAAGCTTCGTTGTCGTCTGCGTTCAGGAACAGCTACGGCTAGATTCACAATGTCCAGTGTTTCCAGAGTTTGTGGATCGGAGGAATGACGAAGCACACAAAAGGTTCCTGGGCCCGTGTTCACGACACTTATCTTACGTAAGCGCCGTCCGCCATTGGCCGCAATCGTCGCAGTGATCGTCTCGTCACCACGTTGACCGCTGTCATGAGTGGCTGGTGCCCGAACGCGGTGAGGACACGCTCTTACGTAAGATAGGTTCGGTGAATGCAGGCTCAGAAGAAACCCTCTGCGAAAAGGTAAGACTCCACTTTTCAGGCTTGGCGCTCGTTACAGGTAACGGAAAACGGCTGCGGTGCAAATGACAACCGTGGTAACACTGGCTCTCTTTGCGCCTACTCTACAAAATGAATTTGACGGCTTCAGCGACAACGGTGACGCAAAAAAGCACCATAGACGCACTTTAAAAGACGCCGTGTTTATTGGATAAATTGTAATTATACGGTGTACTCGTTCTAGATCGAACCAAGAAATATAATATTCTTGGTTCGTTCTAGAGTCTTCACAACTAACGGCTGTAATTCCTTTCCGTATGGACACCGGCTACATGCACCAGAATCTGATGTGGTTGCTAAGTCGAGCAATTTGATGAAGGTTTTTGTTAGTTAGACCTAATTCAGGTCAGAAAGACGAAGACGAAAAATAAAAGAACAAATAAACTGCATTTAAATAGAACAGAAAAGACAACAACAAAAAAAAGATACGCACTCCCAACATTAAGCTGGGGTGTCATTCACGCCTAATAAGCGAAGTATACGGATTCACATTTGTGCGCCCGCTGTTCTGGGAATAGGGCAACATGAAAAAAAAATCAAGTCGATAGTAAAATTATTTTTATTGTTTATATGGTTACCCTGTCAGCAATAAGTCTTCGAGAAGTTACTGTTTGTTGCGCTACTTTACCTGATCTTACCGCCCTAATGTTTGACAATGTGGATTTGAAAGTGAGTGTAAATTTGGTGCTTCTCAAATGCTCACGCATACAGGTCTATAAAAAAAACGATGTAAAAAAAGGGGGGGGGGCGAATGAAAAGGGAAATGAAATGAAGATGAAAAAACAACCCAAGTGGGGATCATTATTGCTGCTCGTCGATTGGAAATTTTGCTGATTGTTGGTCCCTACTGGAAGTGAGACTTGTGAAATAGGGAACCGGTCGATGAGCAAGCTCTAGAATAATACTTTTGTTCAACCAATGCACCGCCTCTATATTCAAATATACTGCCTTCTGCATAGATTCTGTCCAAAAGTACGTACTATTCTACTTAGGTATTCCGAGTACGCAGGTTGAAAAATTTGGGGACAAGAACAGTCAGCGCCCCTGTCACCGCGACGTGCAAACGAGTGCGGTGAGCCCCGTTTTACGACAATTGTAGTTATTGGCGATTGAGCAGAACAGGCTAATTCTACACTTAATATATTTTTCACGCCTAGACGCAAGTCACACATGTAATAGTACTATTCTTTTTTTATTCTTTCGACTGTAAACAGGGCTGAAAAATTCATACAATGCGAGTTCGTGGTTATCATCCAAATGGGCATGCATCTTGGCGCAGAAAGAAGGCAATATTCTGAGAATATACGCTGCTGCACGCCCGTCACACTATCACACTCAAAGCTCAAGCATTTAGCCTGCAATAGCCTCGATTCTCGAAACGACTTGGCAGTTATTAGAAAAGACTCGCATTCAGAACACCGAACGGTATTCTGTACACTGTCGAATTCCACCATAGTATTCAATCCTGGTGTGTTTACTCTTGTTAGATACGGGACCTTTTCACTCTCTAGAGGCAGCTTCGGAGGACGCGAGCACTCAGAGCAAGCAATATGGCGAATATGACGGGGACAAAATTTAGAGAACAGGGGCCCTATAACGTAAGGCTATTCCCAATCTGTTTTTATTCCAATCTCCTGACGTCAAATTTACGTAACCACCGACGCAAGCATCGGGCGGTAACCTGCAGCGTTCTTTGAAAAGCCCAATGAAACGCGCTCCTCGTTTATAGGGCGCCACTTTTTTTGCTTTCAAGGCGAATAGAATTGCCTACATTCAGCAGATTTCCTTATCGATATGGCTTTCAAGAGGCGAGGAGCACGGTCATGTGGAGAGGAATTCGTTGGGGCCGAGCCAGAACAGTGAAAATAGATAACCGGCTGAGGAGGATGGTGCCAGCGTCTGTGATTGATCCGCTTTCTCTTGCTTGGTTTGTGGTGGATCGTCGAAAATCGCGGCGGCTTGCAACGGAAGGTTAAGAATGCCGTTGAAACGGATCCACAGCAAAGAAGAGTTGGCAGAGGGATGTGGCATACGTGCCGAAAGGGCTCGATACCGTTATAGTGCCACGGAAAAATGTTTGTTATACGAAAATAAATCCATGCTCCGCGGTCGCCCCCAGTAGCAAGTGCCATAGCAATCGGTGGGCAGCCATCTTCTGTTCCTTTCGTGATGGGGCAGCCTCCAGCTATTCAGAAAAAATAAGCTGTTCTTTCGGCGTATTGATACGTCTTTAACGCGTAGACGTCACTGTGACGCTATGAGTTCTCTCGGTTTTTGGACCTCGCGTGACAGGCAGGCGAAGTGGGTGCAGCCCTAAAACGTTTAATCTATAGCAGAATATTATGGCGAAAAAGGCATTGAATGAGAAATAACTATTTCTATTTCGTTCGCTTTAATCATGCATAATCAGTGTGCACACGCCACATCAGATTGGGCGTTTTCGCGGTTTTCGTGACGTCGCGTGTGAGGCAAATGAAGTGGGGTAGGTCCGAAAATTTTTTGACCAATCATGGAGGGCTGATTGCAGAATTGGAATAGAAAAGTTTGGAATAGTTTTACGTTATAGCGCCCTAGTACAGCACGGCAGATGCATGCACGCATGACTATTACAACACAGCTCGTGAGAAAGCGTTCCCGCCGAGCGCTTTTTCCCAATGAAGTTAGGACTACTTAATCAGCTAAACGCAAGTTCCTTAGCTCGGTCTCCAGCACCCGGTCAATTATTTGTTCCATGTATCACTATTCAGTGAATCAATTTGCCGGATGGCAATAAGTCACTGATTGCATCGTGGCGAAAATTTTAACTTCTTAATCAAGGTGATGATGGGATGATGCGTGCTGGTGGATCCGACAAAGTATGTGAAGTTTTCCGAATTACTGCACACCCGACCCCCCCCCCCCCACACACACACAAACACACACACAAACAAAAAGTAAATATGAATTTATGCATCATAGGGAGAGCAGTTACGTTACTTTAGAGTTGCATTCTCTGTGCCAAGATGATAATGTCGTGGTAATGATCGACATCACGTCATCAAGCGAGCTATCGATGCAGAAGCAATAAAGAAAAATGTAAAGCACCTGAGCCGGTTTCAAAGCGGGCGCCCTTCCTCCACAAAGTAACGTTCCAAGTAATTAGGCGCTCCACAAGAAGAACATCAGCAACGTGAAAGGGCTGAGATGCGCAATGCCAACTGGGGTTCATTAAAGGGCGCCTGAGTCTGTGTACACCAGCGTTTTTGTCATTCCGCCTCTGTCTGAATGCGGCTGCCGGGAATCGAATCCGCCACCTCGAGCGCAGCAACGTAAATAAATAGCCACTAAGCCACCGCGACGTGCCGTTGCACTTCCACACATGCAGCAGAAAGGAGAATGGATTCAGAGAATTCCTAGAGAGTATGGCACATCATCTTACATTTGGTCGTTTCCCGCTGAATATGCTGCACAACTGTGGGCATACCCGGGTTGACACTAACCCAATCGCGAGCAGGTTACAGGCCGCTGTATACTTTCCCTTTAACGAGCTTGGGGCCAGTCCGGAACCCTCTAGCATTCACTAGCACCTGACGGATGGCAGGATATCATATACAGGGTGTTCTTTTTTCTTTAGCTGAAGCAAATAGAAGAATTGCCTTTGGCAGAGGGCACACTTTTTAACCTTGATCTAAATTACTCGATGAGGCGATCAATCCTTATGCGAGAAATGAAAAATGCTTTTAAAGAAATATTTTACGGCACACACTTCTATCTACGAATTGTAGCTAGTGAGTTCGCAAGGCGTATCTAGTTGGAAAGACTTGTCTAGACTCCACCAGTTTGAAGATAATTTTCAAAGTGTCCGACAAAATGCATTGGTGTTGCAGTTAGTTTTCTGCTTCAATGCATTAAACAGAGTTTTCTCAAAATAAGGAACTGTAACGCCAGTTAATCTTGTCGGACACTTGGAAAATGAATGTATTGAAACTGTTGCAGTACAGGGAATTCGTTACAAGTGGATGCCTTGCGGAGTCACCATTTATATTTCGCAGATTGAAATAAGTGCCGCAGTGTAATTAAAGAAAAGTTTATTAGCGTAATTATGTTAATCATTCAGTTAAGAATCTTGATTTTGTGTAGCCATTTAGATCAGGGTATAGAATCGTGCTATCTGCCACAGGCAATTTTTTTTAAATTTCGTGCAGCTAAAAAAGAAAAAAAAGACCTATATACCGAGACTGATATCACACGGACAGCGATGCACGGATTGTCCGCGCGTCGCCCCAGATGTTTACGGCTATTGGCGCTGCGTGCAATGTCGGACTACTTATCAGTGCTTCTCCTATCGCGGGAAAGTGCAATTTCTATTCATAATCGCCTTGCGATGCACTAAAAGTAGGACCCATGACTAATTTATATCCAAGTCCTGCTGTTACAAGCGCTGCAGGACAGCAATTTCAGTCGAAGCAGCACCAGATAGTTACAAAAAGGGCATTTTCTGTAATGCACAGTAATAGAGAAAGCGAGCGTCCGAAGAAGTGGACCCGAAGAGCGTGCAAAAGTAGGAACGATCCGCACGGAAACGGCTTCACAGAAAACGTGTTTTGCACTGAAGGTCATATGAACGCAACACGACTTGGGAACACGTGCGTAAAATACGAATAAATACGCGTTGAAGGAACGCGCAACCGGAGAACACGGAAAGGCAGCGGGAATGAAGAGTGGGCAGGGGGTGTCGAAAACAGAGCGCAGCTGCAACATCTGGGAAGAGCTGAAATGTGGGAAATAATCCGGGAAGTAAGGCGCGTCCGACCTGATGAGTGATTATCACGCTGGAATAATATGCTCTTTAATTGTTGTATGTTGCGCGCATATAAGAACTTAAAAATTCTGTGGTTTTATGTGCCAAAACCAAGATATGATCATGAGGCACACTCCGGAATTATTTTGAGCACCTGGAGTTCTCTGACGTTCACCGAAAGCACGAGACACGGGCGTTTTTACATTTCATCTCCATAAGAACTTTTTACAGAGAGCATAAGAACTTTTTACAGAGTGTCATGTTCTAACAAATTAAACTGTCTCCACGGTATTTTCCTCTAGAAGAATAATTGTGGACGCTTACACAAGACCGTCACAGCATCTTCTAATTGAAAAGTTTTGTACGTCGTCTTAAACTTTTCGCTTAGTTCATCTGTCTCACATGCAAGCCAACAGGCAACAATCAGAACGCATAAAGATAATTATGCGTGCTGCAAGTGGCAGACATGACGAATGGTTCTGTCAGCCGTTTTATATTAACTGGGTAACAACAGAAATTGCAACTGCGGAACAAAGTGAGTTGGCAACGAAAAGTGCGTAAATGGTTTTACACAACGAAATGGCATAATTGATTTTACGTAATGAATTAATTCGATAATAAACGTATACTTACGCTGTGTATTTGTGCCTGTGTGCTCTCACTGGTGCAATGTTTCCCTCTTATGTTTGTATCCAACTACAGCTATTCGGGGCAAAACATTCTGTTTGCTCAGGTAAAAAAACCATCAGATTTTTGCGCCGTTAGAAAATGCCCATTTTCAAACTGATTGGTAGAGTCAATCACTTAAATATAGAAGGCAGTTTCAGAATAGGGGACCACAAGCTTCTCATGCCCTCACGAACAGTGTGTCACAGTTGCACATGCGATGAGCACAAGGCTAGGCGGCGGGTTTGCGTTAGCGTTTATCCTAAACCGCCAGTTCTGCGAGGAACAGCTCTGCAAAATTTGTCCAAGGGAACGCTGTATGGGAAGAACGAGTAAAAGTCGATGGATAACAGACGGCCGGGATAGCGCACGCGACAACCTTGCCACCGCATATACGCAATGCCCTGTGATGGCGAGTGTACTAAACACTGGAAATAATGCAATATTACTTGCATTGCAAATATAATATTGATTTCTAAGAAAGGAAACGTTGAAAAGTTGGATAATTATAGGGCCGTTGGCTTGCTTTTGTTGCTGTCCAAAATAGTCACTTTGGTAATTTCGAGCATAATGATGAACACTTGCCGCTCGCAATGGTGATTCTCGGCGAAGCAAGCATCGCGTGCTTATATAGACCCATGCTTCGAACACACTACGTTGCAACAGCGTAGATGAATCGTCCAGTAAGCGTGGGATATGGTTAGTTTCACATACCATCGGCAAAGTTTATCTTTATGTCACCAATTCCTTGCGATGAAATACTCGGCACATTCTCAGATTATAGGTCGCTAAGCTTGTCGCAAACAATTGCCGTATAAAAGCCCTACCTGCCCGCTCTGTTCCGGTACGGTACTCGCGTCCAGGTACTGCTACACGGATCAGTAACACACGTGGTGGCTGCTCTGGAAGCTACGTGCTCATGTTTGCAGCCTCCTAGAACGAGCAGCGTGAACGAGCTTGTTTTCATCCAAAATCCTTGTCTCATTGAAACTAAACTATGCGGATCACTAGCAGTAGTAGTTAGTGAAATACTACTCATGGTAACATTCCCTCTGTTTTGCGCCATATTGTTTTCAGGACATATTAGCAGCGTTGCGCACAAACAAAATGCCCATCAAAGTCCGTCTGAAGTCGTTTTTTAAAATTTATATCTCGCCCGTACAGCCTATCTTTTGTCCTTTTGTCTAGCGGCTTCTGTAGCTTTTGATCCTGTTTACTTTGAAAGGGAGGCTAAAAGGTATACAGTGAACATAACATAATTTACCGATGTTGTAAATTTGTCACGTTTTACGCAGACATATTTCGTCAAGATGAATCACAGAGAAACTTGAGAAATCACCATGCTTGTGCAAAGTAACCCTAACAAAAAAGTTCGAAGGTGATTCATTCACTAGTTGACGTGGATCAAAAACAATACCATCCTGAACGACTTGGGCCCGGGGTGAGGATGTGACGAGGTGACTCCGCACGTCACTATCGCGTCACCCCCCGCATGAGGGGAATAGGAGGAGCGTTGGGCTGCTTAATTAATAAATTTTTTTACTCCGCTATCTTCGTGACCAGCCCACACGGCTAGATGTTTAATACCCACGCGAAGGGCCCAC
Organism: Dermacentor variabilis; assembly: GCF_050947875.1. Lineage (NCBI taxonomy): Eukaryota > Metazoa > Arthropoda > Arachnida > Ixodida > Ixodidae > Dermacentor > Dermacentor variabilis. The sequence continues at coordinate 115,631,804 of NC_134568.1, read as the reverse complement.
ACTTTTATACTGCACATACCACGAGAACGGCCTCAGACAGCGCTACCTTCGGGACCGGCCAAGATTTTTAGACTGCACAATCTCTGGGATCGTACGACGATAAAGGCTAGAAATACACATATCCGATACGAAATAGGTGCGTGTGTGGATGGGACGGGGGAGGGGGAGAGGAGTGTCTTACTAAGAAAGATATTGTCTTTAAAAATAACAATGCGTACCTAGGCCGCCGCCATAACTTGGTCTTATCGTAGTTTTCGCCGTGTAATCGTTGTGCGTAGTCATTTAACTTTATCCCTTAACTTTACACCCATAATTCTTCTTTCCATAGCCCGTTGCGTCGTCCTCAATTTAAGTAGAACCCTTTCCGTAAGCCTCCAGGTTTCTGCCCCGTACGTGAGTACTGCTAAGACGCAGCTGTTATGCACTTTTCTCTTGAGGGATAATGGCAACCGGCTGTTCATGATCTGAGAATGCCTGCCAAACGCACCCCAGCCCATTCTTATTCTTCTAATTATTTCAGTCTCATGATCCAGATCCGCGGTCACTATCTGCCCTAAGTAGATGTATTCCCTTACCACTTCCAGTGCCTCGCTGCCTATAGTAAACTGCTGTTTTCTTCCGAGACTGTTAAACATTGCTTTAGTTTTCTACAGATTAATTTTTAAACCCACCCTTCTTCTTTGCCTCTCCAGGTCAGTGAGCATGCATTGTAATTGGTCCCCTGAGTTACTAAGCAAGGCAATATCATCAGCGAATCGCAAGTTGCTGAGGTATTCTCCATTAACTCTTATCCCCAATTCTTCCCACTCCAGGCCTCTGAATACCTCCTGTAAGCACGCCGTGAATAGCATTAGAGAGATCGTATCTCCCTGCCTGACGCCTTTCTTTATTGAGATTTTGTTGCTTTCTTTATGGAGGACTTCGGTGGCTGTGGAGCCGCTATAGATATCTTTCAGTATATTTACAAATGCCTCCTCTACACCCTGATTCCTAATACCTCCATGACTGCTGAGGTTTCGACTGAATCAAACGCTTTTTCGTAATCAATGAAAGCTATATATATAAGGGTTGGTTATATTCCGCGCATTTCTCGATCACCTGCTTGATAGTGTGAATATGGTCTATTGTTGAGTAGCCTTTACGGAATCCTGCCTGGTCCTTTGCTTGACTGAAGTCTAAGGTGTTCTTGATTGTATTTGTAATTACCTTAGTAAATACTTTGTAGGCAGCGGACAGTAATCTGATCGGTCTATAATTTTTCAAGCCTTTGGCGTCCCTTTCTTATGGGTTAGGATTATGTTATCGTTCGCCCAAGATTCCGGTACGCTCGAGGTCATGAGGCATTGTGTATAAAGGGTGGCCAGTTTTTCTAGAACAATGTGCCGACCATCCTTCAACAAATCTGCTGTTACCTGATCTTCCCCAGCTGCCTTCCCCCTTTGCATAGCTCCCAAGGCATTCTTTACTTCTTCCAGCGTTACTTGTGAGATTTGAAATTCCTCTAAGATATTCTCTCTCACATTATCTTCGTGGGTGCCACTGGTACTGTATAAATTTCTATAGAACTCCTCAGCCACTTGAACTATCTCATCCATATTAGTAATGATATTGCCGGCTTTGTCTCTTAACGCATACATCTGATTCTTGCCTATTCCTAGTTTCTTCTTCACTGCTTTTAGGCTTCCTCCGTTCCTGAGAGCATGTTAAATTCTATCCATATTACAATTCTTTATGTCAGCTGTCTTACGCTTGTTGATAAACTTAGGAAATTCTGCCAGTTCTATTCTAGCTGTAGGGTTAGAGGCTTTCATACATTGGCGTTTCTTGATCAGATCTTTCGTCTCTTGCGATAGCTTAATGGTATCCTGTCTAACGGAGTTACCACCGACTTCTATTGCACATTCCTTAATGATGCCCATAAGATTGTTGTTCATTGCTTCAACACTAAGGTCCTCTTCCTGACTTAAAGCCGAATACCTGTTCTGTAGCTTGATGCGGAATTCCTCTAGTCTCCCTCTTACCGCTAACTCATTGATTGGCTACTTATGTACCAGTTTCTTCCGTTCCCTCTTCAAGTTTAGGCTAATTCGAGTTCTTGCCATCCTATGGTCACTGCAGCGCACCTTGCCGAGCACGTCCACATCTTGTACGGCGCCAGGGCTAGCGCAGAGTATGAAGTCTATTTCATTTCTAGTCTCGCCATTCGTGCTCCTCCACGTCCACTTTCGGCTACCTCGCTTGCGGAAGAAGGTATTCATTATCCGCATATTATTGTGTTCTGCAAACTCTACTAATACTAATCCCCTGCTATTCCTAGACCCTATGCCATATTCCCCCACTGACTTGTGTCCAGCTTGCTTCTTGCCTACCTTGGCATTGAAGTCGCCCATCAGTGTAGTGTATTTTATTTTGACTTTACCCATCGCCGATTCCACGTCTTCATAAAAGCTTTAGACTTCCTGGTCATCATGACTGTATCTAGGGGCGTAGACCTGTACGACCTTCAATTTGAATCTCTTATTAAGTTTCACAAGACCTGCCACTCTCTCGTTAATGCTATGTAATTCCTGTATGTTACCAGCTATATCCTTATTAATCAGGAATCCGACTCCTAGTTCTCGTCTCTCCGCTAAGCCCCGGTAGCACAGGACGTGCCCGCTTTTTAGCACTGTATATGCTTCTTTTGTCCTCCTAACCTCACTGAGCCCTATTATATCCCATTTACTGCCCGCTAATTCCTCCAATAGCACTGCTGAACTCGCCTCACTAGATGACGTTCTAGCGTTAAACGTTGCCAGGTTCAGATTCCAATGGCGGCCTGTCCGGACCCAGAGATTCTTAGCATCCTCTGCTGCCTCACAGGTCTGACCGCCGCCGTGGTCAGTTGCTTCGCAGCTGCTGGAGACTTAGGGCCGGGGTTTGATTGATGTATTCATATAGGAGGTTGTGGCCAAGTACTGCACTAGGGTGGGCAGTCCTGCTCTGGTCAGAGAGTGCGATACCGGTTCTGGTCACCGGGATCAGGCCGCACTCCAGGCCTGTTTATGCCAATCTGAGCTCGAGACGCCTAAAGCCCTCTCAAGGTGGGCGTCCCCTCGACCCTGCGCAACTGATGGGCACCGCAGTTAAGAAATTGAATCTCTCGAAAACACTCCGTTATCAGTTAGGCTTTGACTAATATTTGAAAAGTGACATCTTTCCAAAGTGCGCGCCAGTTTTTGGCGTGTGCCTGTGCGTGCGTGCGTGTGTGTGTGCGTGCGTGCGTGCGTGCGTGCGCGCGCGCGCGCGTGTGTGTGTGTGTGTGTGTGTGTGTGTGTGTGTGTGTGTGTGTGTGTGTGTGTGTGTGTGTGTGTGTGTGTGTGTGTGTGTGTGTGTGTGTGTGTGTGTGTGTGTCAGGACTCTCTCTCCATGACAATCGTGATACCACATGCTGGAACACGGCATTTTGGGAAACTACGCGCTGCAACGTGGTGTGCGTTGATAAGGTGTCTTATTAAGGCTAAGAGAAAAGGCTACATTACTTGAATGCGAAATGCATTAACATCGACAGTTATAGTAAGACCACTTCTGGCGGAATTTGCGCGTACTTTGCGCGCAAGCTTACTTCAAACCTGCGCACACGTTTTGTAACGTTTCATACGACAGGATGTGGCTGCGTTGCGCCACGTTCTGAATATAGCGTATCTTACGGTTGTGAGGGTGCCAGTAAATTCTTCGTGTGTCATAGACAGGTAGGCCCGACGCGGGAAAGCCTCGCAAATTTGTTCATAGTGATTCGAGCCTTGCAGTTGCCCGTGCCAAACATATACTATATCGCAAAGTAGGCGAGTCTGCGTTCCGGTTTGTCTTTCCCCGCGCCAAGACGTTTGTGCGTGCGCGTTTTATTTAAAATGTTGATGCATGAAATTAGAAAGACAAAAAAAAATAGGGAGAAAGTTTTAGTTTGTGGAAATCATCTTCGCCGTTCGTATTAGAAAGCATCGTCCAAGTGCACAACAGGACTGCGGACTTCCTCTTAAGTACAGAGCCAAATCAATAAAGAAAAAAATCGAAATTTGAACTAAGGAAGTCAGAGAAAAGGAAAGAAAAGCGAATTCATGGACACACTCAAAAGTGAATAACGAAATTAATTTAATAACTTATCACGCACGCGTCATTGTCCTAAAAACTAGATCAACGTAGCAATATTTACCAATGAAAATGAATAATAAGATTGAAATCTTAAAGGAGGCGCAGAGGCGTAGCGAGAAGGTGGGAGGAAGCGGGGCAAGCTTCATTAACGCCGTGAGAACAACGAGAAACAGCTTCTGACTTTACTTAAAATGGATATCAGGGAGGAATATCTGCGTTCCGTGAAAACCATTAATCACTGGCTGACCCTGCTCTGTGGAGCAACCGCTAGCGAATGACACTGGTGTTCATGTGAATGGTTTTCTGGGAACATATTAACGCGACAGCGTTAAGGAGCTCGTGTCGCAGAAAAGCCGGTGTCGTCGGCGTCCGCGGCTGACCGTGAGCGATAAATCCGGGCAGGCACGTCATGAATAAAAAATAACTTGCAAGATGGGAATCGAACCATGGTCTCCGGAGTGTGAGACGGAGACGCTACCACTCAGCCATGAATTCAATGTTTCAAGGCGGTACAAAAGCGCCTCTAGTGAATGCGGTGCTACCTTAGAAACGAGCCGTAGAAAGTTATACTGCGGTGTATATCGGTAATTATGAACATGTAACTTACAGAAGTCGCAGTTACACGAGTAGCGAAGTGCGTTTCCGCTACATTTCTTCTGCGCTTTCCGCACACGCAGAGCCATCTTGCGGCAAGCACAGAAGACCCCGTCCTCTCAGTGTACGGCGCTGCCCCGACAGGTGGCGTGCCACACGTGCATTGGGGTTGTGCGGGGACCGGTGCGAGGCGCGTCGCGGCCCGGACTCCCTCTCCCCTGACGACGTTTCGCCTTGCTCCCTCACGGGTTGCAGAATCAAGCGTCCTTCCTTTCTTTAGATCACTATCTGTCTATCTCTCTGCCCGTGCCGATCACGACGTTTGGCTGGCGTGCATCGTTTCTCCCTCCGAGACACCGAGTTCTTTGGTTCGTTCCGCTTGCTCAGGCGCACGTTTCGTTGCCGCGCCGAACGCTGCGTTGCTCGACGCTCACCGCGTCCGATGCGGGGCGCCTCGTAAGTGATCGCTGCGCCGTAGCCCATTGTCTTACACCCCTTGGCGGGTCGACGGGAACGCTCTCGCGTTCCACTCTTGAAGGCGAAGCTTAAGCGTCCTCCAATTTTATCATTTACTTTGAGAGCACCGTTTGACAGTCTTGTGAAGGTGCCGCGGAGGCCTATCACTCCAGCTTTTGTGGGTACTGGGAGATAAGTGGCTCTGGTCAAACGCAGAGCACGACCCATCATTTAGTGATTATTTCAGCGTTATTTCAGGAGTAAAGTGAAAACAGGAAAGAAACGCCTCTATTGTAATAATACTGTAACGGGCCTGTTAAGTAGAGTATGGGTGGCAGAAATATAAATATAGAGTCGATAAACACAAGCTGAATTTGGAAAAAAATGCTTTTGTTCACAAGAGATGCACCGGCCACCATCGCTGATATGTTCACTGTCATGACTGACAAGATCCATTTCTTACGACTCTGCCTTAGAGACCGCATTTCGTTCGATAGCGCGAGCCATGGAATCTTCAGGAACAATGCTATGCGCACTGCTTCGGCGTCTCTATCACATTAATGCATGCTGAGGAGTGACGGCTTCTAAAATATTTCGCATGAAATCGCGCAGGCAGTTTCCACAGTGCGTTTTTTTTCCTGCGTTACTTTTCTTACTGGTTCAACCTCGCCGCGCTGAAAACTTCGGCAGCGTAAAAGAGTTCTAATGCAACCGCTTGGTTTGCTGTGCCCGGCCGTCCATCCACCGTGATAGCCTGCTGCTGTCGTATAATATATAGTAAATGAGTTCGGAGCAGTGGAATTGCTGAAGTCTTCCTATATTTATCGCTGATGCTGTAAACAGATCTGTTTAGCTTCTGTCATTAACTTTGTAGTGTAACCAGGCCATACTTATAGTTTACAAATTTATTCGCTCGCTAGAACTTGGGCTGTATTTGTTTGACGAAGTTGCCGTAACTATGTTGGTTGCGTCTTGAGTGCTTGTCGTGCTAGTCATATGGATGGAGGACGCGCGCTATGATAGTCTCCCTTTCTTCCATTTTCATTCCATGAAAATTTATTCTTTTATGGATTATTATGGATTCATGGAAATTCACCCGCCGTGGTTGCTCAGTGGCTATGGTGTTGGGCTGCTGAGCACGAGGTCGCATTTCGATGAGGGCAAGATGCGAAAACACCCGTGTATTTAGATTTAGGTGCACGTTAAAGAACCCCAGGCGGTCAAAATTTCCGGAGTCCTCCACTATGGCGTGCCTCATAATCAGAAAGTGGTTTTGGCACGTAAAACCCCATAATTTTTTTATTCATGGAAATTTATTACAGGGCATAGGCGCTTCCATTTTCCTATGTATCATGTAGACATGCGAACTGATAGTTCTTTGTATAAGCTGCTTTGCCGGAGTCTCGCTCACTACGGCGTTGACTGCTAATAGACGCTTTGTTTTAGTGACAGACATGAAGCGCGTGATTGGACTGCGCATTTCCGCCGCAAATTACTTGTCCAATCTCAGCCGTCCAACAACAATGTGTCTTCTTAAGCTTATTCATTTCATTAGCAACCCCCCCCCCCAACTTACCGCAATATTCCAGACTACTTTTGCAAGTTGCAAGTGATTGCCATTCTCTCTGCTTTCAGAAGCGTGCTCATAATTTCGCCTTTGCCTCCCCATATAGTCCTTGTGTGCAGCTTTATTTTTTCTGCAGTTATACTCGTAAACAACAGCTGCTTCGACTATACACATCATAACACGCAGACGAAGTGTCTGTGAGCCAGGGCGCTGTTTCTCTAGCTCAGCTGTTTTCTCTTTATTTCTGCGTACATCTTTGAAGAGCCGGCATGGTTCGTGGCGCGAATGTAAGTTAACGTCCACGTGCCTCTGTCGCTAAATGGCGACTTCATCGGTGGCTGCGTCTAGGAAGTGGACCGGCCTCCAGAGCGACAACGACGGCGATGACACCAGCACCTACTGGCTCAGCAGTGAGCACTTCTCCGATGACGCCTTCGAGCTTGTGCGGAGCCGCAAGGCGAAACGAAGACACACCCCCAGGACATCCATGTCTTTGAGCACGCCAACTGTAGAACCAACTCAGAATACCGCAGTCAGTACGATTCTATTTGTACCAGAACTGGCTACCGACAACCTGAGGCGATTCTTCAGACAGTCTGTATCGGTACAAGTTGAAGCGGTGGTGCCAAATCAGGTAACAGACGGTAAAGTCTACACACAAAAAAATGTGTTGGCTATCGACGTCATACATGAGACTGCGCTGAGAAATTTGACTAAAGTTATAGAACTAGGTGGCGTTAAGCTGCGTTCGTACATCCCCCTGAACAGTGGTTCCACTACTGGTGTCATCCATGAGGTGGACGTCTCCATCTCCAGCGCTGGCTTGCCGATTCTAGTGAAGCCTGCCGTTGATGGCATCACCATAACGCATGTGCATCGCCTCGGCACATCCCGCTGTGTGAAAATTATTTTCAACGGCGAGACTCTCCCTTCGCACGTCAAGGTGGGCCACTTTAGACACCCTGTGCGACCATTCATCCCAATGCCACTGCAATGCCGCAATTGTATGAGGCTGGGCCGTGTGCGAGCACACGAGAATTTGCTCACGCTGCAGTGAGCCCCACGCTGCAGACCCTTGTGCACCCACGGTTCTCAAGTGCACCACTTTCCTTGGGTCCCATGATGCTTCCTCGAAGGATTGCCCCAAAATGAATAAGGAAAAGGCGATCTTGAAGCAGATGGCGAGAGACCATTCGTCTCGTCGGGAAGCTGTTGCGGCCGTAAGAAAGCGACGCTCCCGACGCCGTCGGACTTCAAAGAACGCTGATGCCTCTGTGAAACGTACGCCCCCATCCGACAACACCTCCTCCTCTGCCCCCTAGGCCTGGCGAAATTCAATCTAAATCTAAAGTTATGCAACAACAAACACGTTTCCTTTGTAACGAGTTGCCCTCTTGAAGGAGATCGTCAGCATACAAGAACAAATAACTTTAGAGTGTCGTTAGGCTTTTGACGAGCTGCTGGTTTGCATTTCTTGTTGTTTGATAGCTGCAGACAACTAGGAAGATGAGGTACGCTCGCCCACAAAATATTGCGGGGTGCGCGAGTGCGTGGCGAGCGACCCTCCTCCCCTTTTAGCGGCGAACCGCTGGTATCGAGACCGACGCCTGCGCACATGTGCGTTCCTCCGAGACTGCAAGTGTGCACGTTTCCGCGCTTCCTCCTTACGGCGCCGGCGATATGCGAATGTAGCCGTTACGTGCCCCTCTTGCGATTGGCGCTGTGGAGGTTTCGACGGGCGAAACTATGTGAAGCGTGTTTAGAAGCGTGAGCTTGCGCGCGCCACTGCGGCCGCTTTTTGTCGAGTAACGAGCGCTGACGCATAGGGCCCGGTGGCGAACGCAACAAGTCATTTTTTTTTTCTGCGCTGCACCTTTTCGTGGCCAATCTTCGTTGTTTCTTTCCTTTTACGAACGGGGCGTTCGCCCGCAGAAGAGCTTGGCAGAAAACGCGCTCTATAGAAGGAGACAGGCAAGACGAAAATGAACTCTTGATTTCCATTGTATAAACGAAGTTCCGCCCGTCGAAGCCGCCACAGCGCCTCCTCCTTGCGCCACAGCGCGCAAGGAGGAAACGATGGAACATGCACACTTGCAGTCTCGGAGGGACGCACATGCGTGCAGGCGTCGGTCTCGACACCAGGGGTTTGTCGCTAAAAGGGGAGGAGGGTCGTTTCGCCACGCGCTCGCGCACCCCGCAATATTTTGTGTGCCATTGTACATTAGATCCGGCTATCCCTAGACACTCTGACGAAATTGAAACTGCCCATTTGCTGATAAACACGCACACACATACGAAAAACTAGGAAATGTACTACGTCTACATAAGATAAGCGTAAATGCAAACAATTCAGAAAACGAAGACGAAACAGACCAGGAGAAGCGCCCTCTATGAATCCGCGTTAAGTTCGCGTCTTGTGCAGAATAGAAACACTAGTATATGCGGAACGCACGAATTTCACTGTTCAATCAATCCTGTCATGGAACCCTAAATATATGTACACTTCGTAAGAATCTACAGCTCAAACGATATTTCTGGCGTGACAGAGATGTGACCGCCCTAAGGGACCAGTGTCAAAGGGCCAGGATTCTCCGCCGTCTGCTCATCTGCTTCGCCATGCGCACGCATGCTGCAGCCGGACGTCCCGTGACCTTACGACCGCCGGCGCGTCCGTCATGCGTGCCCGATTTTAATGAAGACTGAACGCTCATACTAGCCCCTTACTGACGATGCACAGAAAATTTACAGTTGGCACCGGCTCGGGTTGGATAAAGCTGCAGTAAACCCAGGAGGTGCCGGAAATGCTCCTCGGAAGGCACCGTTCCAGCTCCCTTGGCAACTGTATAGTCAAGCAAAGACAGACGCTCATGGACAGTGGGTATAGCGAAAAAGATTACTTCCTTCGTAGCCTGTGGATGAAGTCAGAGACGATTAAGTAGAAGCTGCATGTACAAAGCACCTATAGTGAACGAGTCCAGTTGTTCGCTGCCGAAAATTCCGCAACACTTGGCTCAGAGAAGCTTGCCTGTAGCGTAGCACTAGCATCGTCGTTGCGTATCCTTTCCGCACACCTGTTCAGCCGTCCCCACAGTGCACGAAACAGTGTTGAGAAAAAACCTGAATACTTCGAAGGCGGCGCCCTCTCATCTGAGACTCTGTCGTTCCGATCTTCAAAATTCGCGGCGGGCGACGACGCGAGAGCGCCACACAAACGCGCTTGTCCGGCAGCTAGGCCGCACTATCAGCCGACAATGGATCGCGCTCGCCACCGACACGCGCATGCGCGCGAAAGTTGCCGTGCCGGCCGCGGCGAGCGACTGACTAGCAATCAGGCGGTCTCGCCGGCGGCTGACCATTGAGACGGCGCGAGCGATGTTTGCCCTTGCAGTGCAGGTGATTCTCTGGTTTACTTTTGTCGCGTTCGTTGCGCTGGCCTCTGTGGTCGTTGCTGTCCTCGGTGCAGTTCACGTCGCGAGGCGGGCTACGTGGAAGAAGCTCTGTAGTTTACCCGGTCCCAACGAGGATATACCGCTCCGATGGGTCGTGCAGCAGCACGCACATGCCACTTCCGTGAAGCACCGGACGCCGTACAACGTGTGTGAGTTCTTCCGACACGACGGCTTCGCTCCGCTTCGACCTTGCTTGTCACCCAAATGGCGTTAACTTCCGGTACTTTCAGGTATCGTCGCTCATGTCCGGAACTGCAGGTTATTAAGAATGTGATGTGTCACTGGAAGAAAGCGAAATGCTGAAAGAATTACAAAAAGCATTGAAATTTTCACTGTCACATTTGGCGTAAACGCTCAAAAATTATCGTGAGCACGAAAGCACATGCGCGCCTATATTCAGATGTGCTGCAGTTCGAGAAAGTATAAATCCCCACAGTGTTAGCCGGTACCTACTGAGCAGGAAGTCGTCGATTCGTATCCCGGCCGTGGCGACCCTACTTCGGCGGGGGCGAAGTGTCAGTAGGCTTGTGTGCTTATATTTAGGTGCACGGAAAAAAAAAAACAAGATGTTTAAAATTAATCCAGAGTCCCCCACTCCGGTGATCTCATAAGCGAGTCCTCGTTTGGCCGCGTAAAACCGACAAGTTAAATGTGATGTAAATTTTCTGAGAGTATAAATATATAGAGATAAAATGCGTCATATGCCTATTGTTACTACTCCTGCGAATTAGCGTAACGAAGACTGGAAGTGTTTGTTGTGACATGCTGTTAGCCGTGCTAGTTTTGTACCTGTTATCTACTTTACACTGCATAAGAACAAAATGGTTGCGGGGGGAAACGACTTTCTTTACACCAGGTGCCTTCATCTGAACAGCTGATATGTCGCTCCCTTCCCCAAATTTTTCAATTTCTTTTTTGCCTTTGACAAAGTTGTGGCAGAAAAACCACGCAGTGTTCCTGAAGATTGAAGAATTGCTGCGTGAGATATATTTACTGAATGCAGTGCCGTTTAGGGGATCACTGTTATCCATCTGAGGAACTTCCATGTGCTCGGCATCTTACAGTGCGAGCGTAACGCTGTCATCGAACTATCAGCGAGCTTGGCTGGTATAACGTAGCGACACTTTTGTCTCGATTGTGTTCTTTCTTATCATCCACTGCTCCTGACTGTCGATTGTAGCGATAATGTAGGCAGCGCGTACCTTGGACTATAGACTTTCATACAATTACTAGAGCGAACTGTGGCGCTAGTGTCTACGGGAGCTGAAAGCAGGGCAGTAAATTCAGCCACCATGGTAATTATATATATATATATATATATAGATTTTACATGGATCTGCCTAAACTTCGTCCTTGTGGACTTAAATGGCTTGGTGGCTTTGCAAGGTTATCGTTTTAAAGAAGGTACTGCATTATAAACAATGAAGCAAACATCATTAAATTTTTCCGACGGCATGATTCGAGCACAGGACCTCTAGCTCAGAAGCCTGAGAGTGAAACCATTACGCCACGGACGCATTGGCAAGTGGAACAATCAGCAGCGATTATGCGTGCTGATTTAGGCCAATTTAGGCCAAATTTAGGCCAATTTAGGCCTTGATAAAGTGTAATAAACGAAGCCACAAGAATGTCTGAAGCCCCAAGCACGAAGATAAGACAAAACCCTGTACTACCAACCCATTTTTTTGCTAATTCCCTGTATCCTCCCCTCACGCAATACTCCTTAGGAAGCCTGTGAGGTAATTAATTAATTAATTAATTGCTATTGTGGTTGAAGGATCGCAGCGCCAAAGTTGCCTCTAGTAATTGTTGAAAACTCTTTGGCTTACACCACTGACGAAGCGCTACAAGGAAAATAAGTGCAATGCTGTGCTTACATTATCTCTACCCAGGTCAACGTTTTGTTTTTACGGAGAACAAGGAAATTCTTTTTTGGTGCTGTTCTTGTTTTTTTTTATTCTGGAGTTTTAAATGACAAAACCGGAATCCTATGATTGCGGTTTTGAGGCGCGCGGTAGTGGAAGACTCTGGATTAATTTTGACAACTTGGAGTTCTGTAACCTGCACCTCAGTCTAAGTATACGAGAACGTTTTCGTATTTTGCCGCCGTCGAGATTCGGCTGTCGTAGCCGGGTTTGAACCCGCGACGTCGAGCTCAGCAGAGCAACACCATAGTCACTGGGTTACCGCTGCGGGTGAAAAACAAACGGTGACGCGTTTTGAGAGAGCTACCAACAACACTCTGCTTGCATGTAGTGTTGGTCAACTGTTTCCGTAGTATGACACTGCTGCAAGGCATTGCTAATTTGGTGCCCCACGTTATATCGTATAACAGTGCAGGCACACTCTAAAAACTAGGGAGGGTATCGCAGTAGTGAAGCGACCGATTTACTCTTCAAAGCGTTGTTTTACTCTCGCAGAATGTCCAGTGGAGTGAAATGCATTGTTCACTCCGTCACCAAGGAGAAAGTGAAATGTGCTTTTCACTCTGTCCTTCTGAGAAAGAGTAGAATGCCCGTTCTACTCTTATGGCAATAGAGAACAAAACGTAGCGTAATATTCTATTTCAACTGTAGGAAGCTGGTCCCGAACATGGCAATGTATCATTCACGCACGCTGAGCAAAGAGCACACCGTTCTGCTTCTAAGAGAACAGGCGGCCACAGTTCAAAGGAACGCGGAGCGAGCGCTCTAGTTTTTCACTCGGAGTTGCTCTACCGCGCGCGCGCTCAACCCCGCGGAACAGCGCAGCACCGGGGAAAGGTGATCCGTCCAGCGAGCAGCAACGGAGGCCACCCACGGGAGATCGTGTGTCAGCCATCTCGCGTCGCCATGAAAACACGACACTCGTTCGTCATTCGTTGGATATAACAACAAATCCTCCACGGTAAGTGAATTCTGTCATAGGTGCACATTCTTCGTATATGACATGCTAACGCCAGGAAGTCATCGCGGCGCTTAGCCGATGCGATTGACAACGGACTAAAGCGCGCAGTGTCTCGATGTCAATCGAAAAAGTCAGTCGTCGCGATAACTGCATGTGATTTTATCACTCGCCACTATCCGTAAGAGCTTTGAAAGTCGCAAACGCTGCCAGAACCATTTTATGTTCAATAAGACGTGAGCCGAGAGGACGCTTAAAATGGTTTGTTCACCAGCCCATGATTCCGAACCTATGCGGAGCGTGCTTAGCGTACGTTTTGTGTGTTTAAATTTATTCAGTTTTGCAGTCTACTGTGTACGGAACGCTCTTGAAATAAGGAGTCACATAACAGTAGGCGTCATTTTGCTGGCGGCATGCTTTCGTTATAGATAAGCCGCGCGCTTGACGGTGTCTCGCCCATCGGTAATATGCGACCAATGAAGTTACGTGCAGCACCAGTGCTAGTAGAAACTTTGCCGCAGGCATTCAGCTGCATGCTAAAAGAGGTCAATTGGGCGCGTTATCTTGAACTCACTGAAAACGGATGTGGAATCCATGTTTTATGCTGAATAAAGTATAAACCCCATATTAAGCGATCTTGCTCGCGACAGCTACAAGCGATGCGATGGAGATGGCTGTCGCGTTCGCTCGTCGCCTACGAGTCGTACTCCGTGCGAGGGTCGATTTTGAGCGACGGCTCCCCGGTGTTGCCGGTATGAGGGCTGTAAATACGCGTCGAAACTAGCGTGAAGCGTGCTTTAGTAATTTAAGTTGATGTATTTTACTGTAAAAAGTAGCATAAAATATTTCCGAAGGTCTTGCAGTAAGTTCTTATCCTTGCACGTATAAAAATTCAATCGTTTGCTCGTTCCGCGCGACAGTCGGTAGTATTTGAGTGATGTAGTACATCCAGTTCCGGCTTCGCGCTCTCGTCTAGTCCCTCATAGCACTTCCGGAAGACGAGCGACGATTTCTAGATTTCCAGAACCGAGCGATCTGTTCAAGCGACGGCCCGTTTTCTCGCTCGAAGCCGTCGCTCGTCGCCGTCGCGCACTAAATCGCTCTCATGGTGCTTAGCTGTAATACTGAACTGTTTTTGCTCATGTATTGAAATGGTGTGATTATGTGTTTGATTTTATGTCTCCTGCTGCGGTTTTCGAGCACGGTGCGAATCTGAAAGGGTGCTTATGTCTACGAACTCGGTGGATTGTCAAGCAGCGAGTTATGCATAGGCATCGAATGTAACGGCTGGTGAGTGGAATTACAATTGCAGGGGCGCTTTGCATACGCTTATTGTTTTGGACATGCCTGTGCATTTGCTAATATGAATTCGCGTTTCGGAGTTATGTCATATGAACAGCTAAATCACCCTTCCTCTGGAGGTTACAAGCGTAATGTGTGCATCTTGCTATTGCATGGCAGATCAAAATGTGGTTATCGCTTTAATATTTTTAGTGTCAAAATAAAACCTTGCTTTAATTCCGTGTTACCAGTCGTCTGTCGTACACAAAACAAAGAGTCGGTCTAATATACTAATAACTGCGGTTTAACTGCAACTTTTACATGCCTTCAAGAATGTAAAATGCTAGATTTCAATCTGCAGCAGTAGTCGAGTCTGTCTAAAATGAACTCCACTGCGCACCTCATAAATGAAAATAAGTTCATGCCTTTTAGTAAGCTTAGATCCAGGCCGCAGTGAACTTTCTTGTTATCATTGAAATGTGGGTAAGCTTGCCATAACAAGCCTTGTTGCCCTTTCTTATAGGCACATCCAGTCATATCCATTGAACTGAAGGACCATATTTTCATCCCTACTGAACATCATGTTTGCACATATGATCCTCAAATTATGGCTTGAGCTGTGTCACAACCAGAGATGTCGCGGGGGCCACACTGGGCACGTGCTTAGGATGCGTCACAAGTGGTGTTTATGACACACCGGACTAATGACAGACCTATGACATCGGACAATGACCAATATTCTATTTATTAGCAAGAGTATTTTAACATTGGTGCCGAACGAGGACGAACTGTCGGTTATTTCTTATTTATTTAAATCTAAAAATGGAATTTAGTTTAGCAGTTGACTGTTGCAGTCATTTAGATGTTTCGCATGCATTTCAGTAGGAAGACTAAGAGCTAAGACTTTCTTTTAGTGCCATGACCGCGACTGTACTGATGTTGTTTTACACCATGTCTTCGTGTTGACTTTTGCACACAATATTTTTTCAGGCACCCGCTTTATATAACGCAAGAAGGCAGCTGCAAGGGCACAAGGATGTCAAAGACCCAGCCCAGCGTGACTTCACGTAGTGCAGCGGAGCGCATGCCAAGGAATCAATATACATTGTCATACAATTTGGACAAGAAAGGTAGAATGTGGGCATATTGGGTGTACGATTTGACTAAATGTTAACAAAATCAAAATACAGTATGTCACACCAAGATGAAAATTCTCACGTGCTCTAGGCAGTCATCTTAACATGGTATATTTATGTAAAGTCTCTGATGGGAAAGTCAAAATCAAGTGTGCTCTCTGTAGACAAAACACATAGGAGCAATTGTCATTGAAAAGTTAGCGATGTGTTTAAAAAAAAGCTGATTAGTTTTGAGAAGTGAGTGCTTTTTGTCTTGCCTCTCAACAGATATATCCACGTGATAAAAAATAGTGGTACAATGAAATTGCATATTTGCTTAGTGGCGTGATACATACTTGCAATGAGCACGGTACCTGTGTTCACTGTAAAAAGCAACAGCTCATGCTTGGTTAGGTGCTTGCACCCATTTAACAGCTTTAATAGCTTACATGTAACAGCATGTGAATGTAAGGGGGCAAATAAAAACTACTATGATTCCGTATTGTAAATGCTGACATGAAGCAGGGAGATTTTCATGTCTTCCTATTTATCTCTTTTTTGCACTTAATTTTAGAATTATGGCTCCCTTTTAGGTTCCAGAAAGGGGAAGCATTGCGGGAAGACAATCCCATGTTTAAGAAGTTATTATCGTTTACGTGCATGCTCCCGAATCCAGTTCATTAGAACCATTCGTGGCTCCCGAAGCGAAAGCAAGGAGCAATTAAGGCCTCTGTGTACACCGTGGTGCACACCTTACGTCTTAGAAGTCGGAGGGTCACTTGGAATTGAAAATTATTTTTAAAATTGTGGTTTGTCTAATTACTATCCAACCAAGTATGCTAATTAGAGATGCGTTAAATGCAAAGAACTGAGAGCATCTGATTAGTACACTTGTTCATCAATTGGCTGATGTGAACATGTAGTGTTAACCAAAAACCCCTTAGTTTCATGGCTTCTGTAGACATAATTCTTCTGGACTTAAGATAGAGTGCGCAGTGAGGTGATGTATTAATCTTCCTAGACACATATGTACTTGTATTGAGACGAAGATTCTGTGACGTGCGATAATTTTTCTTTCTTTAGCACATCTTAACTAATTCAGTAGGAAAAAGCTTTGCTTTCAGGTAGTTGGTTCATTGTGCAAGTATATGCATAGTTGCATGCAAAATCCATGTGCATGGAAGGGATATATGAAGCAGAATGGTGCCATTCTAAATTTATGTTTGACTGTTTTTTTTTTCGTGCACTTCCCTGCCTGTACTTATGCTTATGTTGTCTTTGATGCATCATATTCGTCATGTCTAATTTTTGGTTCACATCTGAAGCCATGCTATACTTTAGTTAGATCGCATATTCAACGAGTCACAATAATTGATCATGTACTTATGCAAGCTGCTCGTCAGAAGTATAGCATTCTTACCGTAATGGGAATGCAAAGCTACCATATATGACAGGAAATTTGATGCGCAAGATTTTAATGCCAATGCTACTTGCAGTTTTAACTCATTTGCTACACACTAGATAATGTAAACTTTATTTATTTGTGAGAAAATGTAACGAATGAATCCCAACAGCACCAGGAAACTACTTTCGTGAGGAAGCCAACCGAATAAGAAATATAATACGCCTCTGTACGGGTTTCAGACCGGGCCCTCAGGATATTGCTGCAGAACCACAACAAGACACACTTAGAAACAATGGTGTGCAGCCCATGCATGAATAACTATGTGAAATATAAGCAAAGCTAGCTATACCTGCAGCCTCGCATGAGAATATACAACACATATCTAAATGCACTGTACTCTCGGTAAGGAACATCCATACGCTGTACATAACGTTATCAAATGAGCTGCTGTCTTAGAATATGGCACACAAAAAAAGTTTCTTGCAAAATTTATCAACATTGCCAGCCCCATGCTTAGCATCTCAACTGGTAAACTCTGCCATATACATGGACGCGTTTTGTGCCAGAAACGCGTTTGCTTCCCAGTAATGTGGCACATATTTCTCTTCAATCATAGCGTCAACATGCGAGTTTGCACATGTTTGTTCTATGTTGAACTTTCCATTGTATACTTTATTTTTGAAAAGAAGGAGCCAATTGAAATTAAAGGATATTTCTACACTGTAATACTGATGAAACTTTAGAGAATATACGTATGTTTTATTACAAGATCTGTTCTAGTCATGCGCATCAAGGTAATCTGATTTTATGTGTTTCCCAGTATATTTGTCAAATTATTATTCAGTTTGTCTTGTGAGTGATCAATAAAGATTTTTACCTTTTAAGAGAAAAGGTTTCATTTGTGTAACTCGGCGACTACAGATTACATCCCATTCACCAAGCATAAGTGCAGGAGCTGCTTATGAAGGAATCAAATATTCCCCACATGCAAGTATTGCGAATCATTTCTAACGCGACCATGGATCTACATCGTGCTTTCACACTATTGGGAAGAGTACTAGCACTCTGTTCTGAACGAGTACAAGTACTCTGGGGGAGTAGAAACACTCGGCTTGGAGGAGTAGAAGTACTCGGTTTGGAGGAGTAGAAGCACTCGGTCTGAGGGAGCACTACTACCCCTGTGGGGAGAGTATTAGCACCCTGCGGAAGAGTACTAGCACTCCCTGTGGGGAGAGTATTAGCACTCCCCTGCGTTGGAGTAACTAAACTCTGTCGGGAGGAGGTGACCTAGTCTCTCTGAAAGAGGGTCGATCTACTCTAGAAAAGAGAGTGAAATATGGGACAAGCAGATACTCCCTCAGAGAGTGCCGGGAACTCTCTTTGTTTTTAGAGTGCAAGCTTAAGCTAACCACAGTGGAGGGTTTAGACGAATAGTGCACCCGTCATACTAATAATGCGTGGCTAAAAGAAAAAAAAAGGAAAAATATTATAAATAAAAATTAACATAGGTTGTCCTTCCCTCTGCAACTTAGTGTTGCAAGCTTTGTACATATACACGGGAGTCTTCGGGGCACAATTTTTAAGCAGTGCGGGACATTATTTATATGCGCCAACTTCAACTGGTCGCTTCAGAGTGCTTCGAAAGTCTACCACGTGCTCATCTTCTCGATATCGGGCACTCTCATAACGTACAGCTGTTCGTTTCCGACAGCCTGGCTGTTAGTGGGAGCTCTCCAAGGAGCTCTCCCTTTCGAAATAAGAGCGCGCTCGAGAACCGTCGAAGTGACGGTTCTCGAGCGCGTTATCAGGAGCCTCTGCTGTGCTTTCTAAGCTCCCGTAGGTTCTGCCGGTAAACATTCAATTTGCACCTCATATTATTCACTCTATGCTCTAATATAAGGAGCCATACACGGTGTCCTACATAAGTTGAGCCAAGAAGTTAAATATGAAAGGCGCGTCGGAAGCGAATTGAACCGAACGCATACTATTTGCAATAGCCCATAGTACCTCAGACATTTTTTTTTTTATTTTCCCTATAACTCACTAAATAAGTTTAATTACCCAACTCTATAATTATTGGCTCAGGACCCCAAGTATGATGCGCAGGTTTGTAGAGCACATTCAGAAACCACCGATCAAGTTGTTTCCATTACGATACGTCTCACGTAGTCATTTTTTCCGGGTTGCAATGAAAGCCCGCGAAATATGAAAAAAAAAACAGTCACGTGATGGAGCGCTTGCGCAGTGGTATCGTGCTGCTCTCAAGCGTGCGTTCGGTGAACAAGGTAGGCTGCATTGTGACTGACGACGGTGAAGCGGTAGGGCGCTCTTTATCTCCTCGGTACCGCTCGGCCAGCAGCATGCATTTCCGGCGTCATCCGACGGGAGCCGACCTTGTTCACCGAACGAACGCTTAGCTTTAACCAAACGGCAGCATTAGCTTTGTGTGGCCGTACATCAGCGTCACGACTTGATGTAATTTCCGACCGAGCTCTGTGTCACCTAGGTGAGTGAGCGAGAATTGTTCTCAATTGGTCTACAATAAATCCTGGAGAGATGGCATGCTACCAATAAGCTGGAAGACAAGTCGCCATGTTCCACTGCTGAAGCCTGACAAGTCGCCGTTGGAACTCTCGTCATGTCACCCGATCGCTTTGGCAAGTTGTGTGGCAAGTAATGGAGAGGGTGGTCCTTGGACGCCTGTAGTGGTACTTGGAGTCCCAAAACACCTACCCGGATGCCATGGCGGGCTTTCGACGTGGTCGATCATCGATTGATAACGCCGTCGACCTGGTCACCTGCGCTCAGCATGAGAAAAGCCGTAAGCGTCTCTGCGCTATGCTCCTCCACGTCAAAGGGGCGTATGACAACGTTACGCATGCAGCCATCCTCTCTGCACTAGAGAGGTAGGAGTGGGTGGTTGGATGTTTCAATGGATGCGCAGCTATCTCTCCACACGATCCTTTTTTGTAAGCAACGAGGAAAGTCATAACTCTCTGCATTATAGCTACCGCGGCGTCCCCCAGGGCGGTGTACTTAGCTCTGTGTTAATTAATCTAACCCTAATTGCTCTCCTTCAGCGCGTGCTAAGCACACACAAGCTGTCAACGTACGTGGGTGCAATTTGCATATGGGCGTCTGCAGTAACACGCCTACAGATGCAAGCGAGAAATCAGAGAGCCGCCACCCAAACTGCTATCTACCTCCGTAATCGAGGCCTGGAAATTTCCTCCGGGAAATGCGCGCCAGTCACATTTACGCGCAAACCCATGGCAAACTACAGCGTAATGATAAATGGCCAATGAATGCCATATGTTCGATCGTACGATATTCTAGGTGTCATAATCGACAAGGACTTGTCATGGAGCCCTCACGTATCATACGTGAGAAAACGGTTGACAGCCCCCCCCCACCCCCCCATCTGCCACCTGTTCAAGCTTTTCACTCGCAAGACTTGGGGAATGTCGACAAGAGAGAGAGAGAAAGGCAAAGGAAAGACACTGAGGTTAACCAGAGATTATCTCCCGTTGGCTACCCTGTACTGGGGGAGGATCAATGGGATGCGATAAGTGAGAGAGAGAAAAGAAAAAAGAAAAAAAATCCCAACACACACGCACGCACACACGCACACACACACGCACACACACACACACACACACACACACACACACACACACACACACACACACACACACACACACACACACACACACACACACACACACACACACACACACGCACGCACGCACGCGCACACGCACACGCACACGCACACGCACACGCACACACGCACACACACACTATACACACGAGCTGTTTCTGTGTGTGGGCACTGTCACGCAGTCTGCGGAGGCGTTTCTAGTGTTACGCAGTGTCACCGTCGAATCCTAGGTCTCACAGTGTACAGTCACAATTTGTCGGAAAGTCCCATGTCTTCCCGAGTACCGTAGCCGGTCCCAAGTACCGCAGCAGCGCCTTCATAGCGGATCGCGCTGATGTTCGCCAGTCCTATGCTGCAACTATACAGGGTACTTTTTCTCAGATGTCTGTGGTACGGTACAGCTTGCCAGCAATAACCAACACAGGCAAAAGGAATCTACGCACAATACAAAGTATTTAGACTCAAGCGCTCTGTATCTGTCTAGGCCTGTCTCGGAGTGTATCAGAAGTGGCGACTATAGCAATCGCTAGAGACCACCTTGTCAAGACCCACATTGAAATTGAAGCGCTGAGGACGAATATAAGGCATCTTGCGAGGACTCCTCGCCGCCACCTAGCCTCTCTACCAGCCACCAGACCATGCACCTCTTTCCGCCAAATGATAACCGCACGTGGTGAATCATTGCAAGCTTGTTTCACTCCTGCTGCAAGACCTTCGGTTCCTCCATGGTGCCTCGCTCCGCCAAAAATCAACCTCACAATACCTGGCATCACGAAAAAAGCTGATCTCTCATCACCAGCCCTTAAACAACTCATGTTACTAGTTTTGTACGAGAACTACCGTGACTCTACGCATATCTACACTGATGGCGTCTGCGTCAGCAGGCGTTTGGTGTGTTGAGACACCACGTACCCGAGCACACGAAGGTTGGCACCTCCCGCGTGTAGCCGGGCGCGGCTTAGCCGTATCTGAGGAAAGGGAGACCCTGAGGGTTGAGCCGATGCTGGGTGTTTGCACCTTTAAGGCCCCCCGGCGGAGGCAACACACCTCTTCGGCCTCTGTTTCACATAGACGGCACCTCCAGACTTACCCACCTGGAGGAAATCGGCAGTTGCCTTTTCCTGTCCTTCTCATCAATCTTCGTCTTTTTCTCTCGCTTTCAATCTTTCCTGTCTTCGCTTCACTTCTTCTTACTTCCATATTTCCAGGTGGCAAGGGTTAATCTGGTGTAGTTATCCAACCTTGGGTATGTTATATTAGGATATAGTGACTATGTACAGCTGGGGTCTTCGTTGCTTTTGGGCTTCGTAGAGTCCCCTTGTTGGTCTCGATGTTGGGCGGCTGGCATAGCTACCGAAGTGATAGTTATTTTCATGGCTTTTTCATCATTCCGCCGACTCCCTGATCGCCCTCTTTCCAAGAGAGGGCGCACCGATGACTCCCTGAACCTTTTCGGCGAGACCAAAAAAGTTTACCCAAAGTAACATATAAGTTGTGAAAATCCTGATAAATCCCCAAGAACTGTATCACCATTTGTTGTCGCAAAGTGTCTTACTGAGAAACTAGGTCCCGGCTACAAGGTCACAAAAATGGCCAGCGGTTATCTGTTGCTCGAAGTTAGTGCCAAGAGACAGTACGAACAACAATCGGGACTTGAAGAAATTAATAATACTCCCATCTCGATAAACCCGCATCGTTCTTTGAACAGTACACGCGGAGTCGTATTTGAACAAGATCTCCTGGACTTGAGTGAAACCGAGCTGCTTGAAGGCTGGAAGGAACAGCACGCGACAAATGTCCAAAGAATAAAGATCAGGCGGTATGACAAAAAGATCCCCACTAAACACCTAATTTTGAAATTCTGCACACGCACTTTACCAGAATATATTGAAACAGGCTATATGAAAATCCATATTAGACCCTGCATTCCGAACCCGCACCGCTGCTTTAAGTTCCAGCGGTTTGGTCACGGCTCTCAGAGCTGCCGGGGCCGTACCACGTGTGCAAAGTGCGAGTCGCACGAACATCCTGCCGATAATTGTACTGAGGCATACCGCTGCGCAAACTGCGAGGGTGACCACCCTGAATAGTCTCGCTCATGTCCTTCTTGGAAGAGGGAAAAGGAAATAATTACACTCAAGGTCAAGGAGAACATTTCTTTTCAAAGAGCGCGAAAGCGTATTTCTTTCCTCCATACCGCAGGGTATTCTGGTCCGGCGCGTAGGGGGCCACACCGCTGCAGACTGGGGCATCAGTACAGTTCACAAAGAGTGTGGCCGCGGCAGTGCCCCCAGCCCCCCAGGCGACAGCCGCGAGCGCTGCTGCGCCTCTCTAAAGGAGGGCCCATCAACCTCTGTGTTGACCATCAACCTTGGTGGCCGCCAAGGCTCTGCTTTTCGAGGCAAGGCCTACCTTGAAAACACCCCGCTCTAGTGAGCGGAAGTCCAGCGGCTCCCAGGAGTCGATGGACACAACCACAAGCCAGGCGACGCATTCAGCGCCTCGTGAGCAGCGCGTTTCTCGTGACCGCTCCAACAAAGACAAAACCTGGATGACAGGGCCTGGAAAGGCTATATAAGTCAACTGGCTCCTCTTAACACGCAGCACATAAACGCAAAGAGTATGGATACACAAATAGTACACTGGAACGTGAGAGGTCTGATCCACAACCTAGATGGTATCAAAGGACTCTTATACAAATACAATCCAAAGGTGCTGTGTGTTCAGAAAACACATCTTAAATCTACGCAAACAAACTTTCTCAGGCAATATGCTATTTTCCGGAAAGACCGAGACGGTGTTGTTGCATCATCTGGCGGGGTAGCAGTAACAGTTGACAGAGGCGTTGTTTGTCGGCAACTGCAACGCCGAACTCCTTTTGAGGCAGTTGCTGAAGAAGCAGTGCTATTCAATAAACTAGTTACCATCTCGTCTGCATACATTCCCCCCAGTTATCAACTCTCTAGAACAACATTTCAAAGCTTTATTGATGAGCTCCATCACCCTTGCATAATCGTCAGTGATCTAAACGCGCATAGTACACTGTGGGGCAACTCTCGCTTGGATGCGAGAGGACGGCTTATAGAAAACATCCTATTCTCTTCAAGTTCATGCTTGCTTAACAAGAAAAAGCCAACATTTTACAGCTCTACACACAAAACATTTCCTTCCATAGACCTAAGCATAGCGTCCAGTACAATTGCGCCATATCTAGAGTGGGATGTCATTAATAACCTTTATGTAAGGGATCACTTCCCCATCGTTCTAAACCTTAAAAAGGAAACTGAGTGTCCTCCACATGTTCCTCGATGGAAAGTGGATTCAGCCGACTGGACGAAGTTTCGCAAACACAGCTGCCCTGCGATGATATCTGTGACTTTAGTCTAGACGATGCAGTAGCATACATAACAGCGTTCATTATTGATGCTGCATCAGTATGTATCCCCTAAACAAATGGGTCGCCCTTGAAACGACGTATTCAGTGGTGGAATGAGGAGTGCAAGGAAGCCCGGAAAAAGCAAAACAAGGCTTGGAATCTCCTCCGTAACTCCCCAACCGCAGAGAACCTAATTAACTTCATGGCGATCAAGTCGCAAGGTAGAAGAACGCGCCGCCGCGCTAAGCGGGAAAGTTGGGAAAACTACATGCATAAGCAGCATCAATTCTTATACATACGAACGAAAAGCCTGGAACATGGTGAACAAAATAAAAGGCCGCGAAACTCATTTTTTACCTTTAGTGAATACGCAAGGAGATACTCTTGACGACCGGGCACATTTCCAGTGCAGCTCATTACACAGATACATTTCTAAAGCACCAGCGAGTAGCAGAACAGCTGCCTTTTGGTCGGAAAGGTACATCCAATGGAGTATACAATCGTCCATTTAGAATGGCTAATTTCCAGGCCTCACTTCATTGCTGCCACAAGTCCACTCCAGGAAGTGACACAATAATGTATGAGATGATCAGACACCCCGAGACTCAAAAACACTACTGTCACTCTTCAACTCCATGTTTTCCGCCGGCTACATTCCGTTTGCCTTGATAGAAGAAATCGAAATCCCTAATCTCAAAGAAGGCAAGGACCCTTCCTCAACCAACAGTTAAAGGCATTTAGCTCTAGCAAGTTGTCTATGCAAACTACTTGAGAAAATTATTAACCGTCGCGTCATCCATTTTCTTGAAAGCAACAAGGTACTCGATCCCTTAGAGTGTAGTTTTAGGGAGGGTTGATCCACAACAGATCACCTTGTCCGCATCGAGAAAAATATACGTGATGCCTTTGTCCACAAACAGTTTTTCTTGTCAGTATTCTTAAATATCGAGAAGGCGTACATCACAACCTGGCACTTTGGAATCCTCCCTGATCTGTCTGAAATGGAGTTCGAGGCAACTTGCTGAACGTGATTCAGAGTTATCTCTCCAATCGCACGTTCCGTGTTAGAGTTGGTAGCGTTCTGTCTCGTCCATTTACGCAAAAGGCAGGTGTTCCACAAGGTGGTGTGCTGAGCTGCACTCTTTTTATTGTCTAAATGAACTCGATCCAGACTCCCATACCACGTACTATGTTTTATTTTGTATGTGTGGATGACATCCAGATAATTAATTATGGGGTCTTACGTGCCATAACCACTTTCTGACTATGAGGCCTGCCGTAGTGGAGGACTCCGGAAATTTCGATCACCTGGGGTTAATTAACCTGCACCTAAATCTAAGTACACGGGTGTTTTCGCATTTCGCCCCCATCGAAATGCGGCCGCCGTGGCCGGGATTCGATCCCGCGACCTCGTGCTCAGCAGCCCAACACCATAGCCACTGAGCAACCACGGTGGGTAAAAAAATTCATCCTGGTCCGGGACGACATCCAGATAGGTTACAAGTCATGTAATCTAAGTATTTACGAGCAACAAGTACAGCTTTGCATAAATAAACTAAGTGGGCGGACGAAAACGGTTTTAAGCTAAACCCTCAAAAAAGTACGTGAGTCCTGTTCTCTCACAGGAGATGTATGCTCGCGGACCCCGTAATAGATCTCAATGAAGAACGGTTATTTTTGTGCCGTGAACACAATTTTTAGGGATCCTTCTAGACTGTAAGCTAACTTTTGTGCCACACGTACCTGAAGTATCTTAAGGCAAAGTGCCTCAAGACTATGAATCTGCTGAAGCTATTGTCACGCACAGCTTGGGGAAGTGACAGGATATGCCTTATAATGTTGTACAAAAGTCTAATATTAACATGCTTTGACTATGGAGCCATAGTGTAATTCTGCTAGACCTAAATCAAAAAAGGGGCTGACTGATGGAATAGCACACTGTGGTATAAAGTTTGTAAACAGGGATAGAGTACCTCAGAAAGGCTGGCCTAGACCTAGTACTCTGAAAATGCTAGATCCTATCCACCACTTAGGCATTCGCCTTGCTACAGGCGCCTTTAGGACTAGTCCTGTGCAAAGCCTTTACGTCGAATCTAATGAATGGTCTCTATACTACCAAATGACATATTTAAGTTTTTCATATGCCTTGAAGGTAAAATCAGCTGTGGATCATCCAGGTCATTCAATTATTCACAACTTCTCCACGGCCAGGCTGTTCCGTAACCACCCAAGTATCCGGCCTCCTCTGTCCCTCCGGTTGGAAGCACTCTCCGAAAGAACAGGGGTCCCTCTTTTAAAGAATGTCCTAATGGTTCCTACTCTGCTTCCGCTGCCTTGGGAGTGGCAAACTATCCAATATGACATCTCTTTCTTAGAAATATCGAAACGAGCACCTGAGACTCACTTAGTCACATTTTCTTGAACTTAAAGAGAAGTATTCCTGTGATGAATTTTACACAGATGCTTCGAAGTCTCCTGCTGGTGTTGCTTACGCAGCTCTCAGACCCTCATTTTCAACATCTGGGGCACTAAATCCAGACACCGGTATTTTACAGCAGAACCATACGCGATGATTTCGGCTATTAAAAACTTAAGGCTCAGAAATGTCGCTAAGGCTGTTGTCTTCACAGGCTCGTTAAGTGTCGTGAGAGCACTACACACACACACACAGTTTACGAAAACATAAGAATTCTGTTTTCAATGAGCTGTATAGCTTGTTATACTCCGAATATATGTTCAACCAAGCGATTATCTTATGCTGGGTACCTGGCCATAAAGGTACAAAAGGCAACGCAGCTGCTGAGGAGAACGCTTCGTCAGTGAGTTTTAGCCACACAGATGGTAATCTTCCCATCCCTGCCACAGAATTGGAGTCTTTTCTACGTCGTAAACTGAGGAGTCATTCGCAAGGAGAGTGGGATACACAAAAATTGAATAAGCTACACATGATAAAACCAAAACTAGGGAACTGGATAAGTGAGAAAACAGCACGGTACAAGGAAGTACTTCTTTACCGATTAAGAATAGGGCACACTTACGGTACTCACTCTTACCTCCTGAGTGGGGGCGCTCCTCCGACTTGTAGTAAGTACGGCAATAGCCTGACACTCCTCCACGTTCTTATTTAGTGCCCTGCAATATAAACAGAGAGGAAAAAGTATTTCCCTCCTGCATATCGCGAAAATACACTGCTTCACCCTTCATTTTTCCTGATCAATGAACCACTTTATAATCTGCAAATAGCCTTAGATTTCTTAGCCGAAACCGACATCCTGAAAATAATTTGGCATGGTAACTCCAACACATGATGAGCAGCAATTGTGTTTGAGGGCACTCTTGAAGCTGTAGTGTCACTGTTGTTTCACTGTCGTATGTTTTTACCAAAGCACATTTGCCATCGTCCACGTCCCTAACTAATCAGTGTCATTATTCTAGTACCTATATATTTTACGCCGTTTACAGCGATAGTTTTTAAGCCCTTTTACAGCCATGTCATATCTACCAGGATGAATTCACTGTCCATGTCATTAACAATACATCGTTAAGATTACCATTTGTGATGGCACTCTTTGGCCATACTTGACCCTTGCGCCAATAAACACCACATATCATCATCATCATATCTACACTGATGGATCTGTCCTGCCAAAAAACTCCGTTGCGGCAATCGTGATACCAGCGAAAGTTACAACCATCAAATTTAAGGCGACTCACGCGACATCATCGACGGCGGCAGAGCTCGCAACACTCCTTACCGCCCTTCATTACATCGGTGATGAACCGCCACAGAAGTGGACGATCTTCCGCGATTGAAAGGTGGCACGGCAGTCTCTACTGTCACCTTTACGACGCTGACCACACGAACAGCTAGTATTTCAGGTTACAGAGACGATGCACCATATAAACGATGCAAGCCATGAAATAACTTTCCATTGGCTTCCAAGTCACTGCGGGATTATCGGCAATGAACGGGCCGATCAAGCTACCCGTTCCTTCCATACTGAGGACTACAACGTACCAATGCCACTTTGTAGAACTTTAGCGCACCACATCGCAATGGAATGAGCCACACTTCAGGAATTCTCAACTATACTCCATTGATACCACATAAGCCTTCAAGTCCCATCAAAGCTTCGCCGTAGAGACGCCACGCTTTTGTATCGACTGTGGTTGGGCATCGTTTCTACCAAAGCTTATGCGTTCCGCATAGGGATGTCCTACAACGCAACCTGTCACCACTGCAGCCAGGAAGAATCGATGAATCGATTGGCCATATTTTGTGCTACTGCCCACAGTACAGTCAACAGAGGGAATCCCTTCGCGACGACCTACCAGTTGGACGACCGACCACTATAGGAAGAAGGAATTCTACACCATCGACAGCACCTAACGTCACAGAAGAAGGCCTTGCAAGTGCTACTGCGCTTCTTGCGATCTACCAGCCTTTGTGAATGTCTCTACCTGGAACGCCCTTCGTGTGTGTCTCTCTGTGTGTGCATGTTTTAAACCCTTTCCTCGCTGTCCCCTTTCTAACCCCTACCTCCCAACCCCAGTGTATGGTAACAAACCGTAGACTAAATATATGATTAACCTCCCTGCCCTTCCTCTTCATCTCTCTCGCTCTCTTCGACATATATTATACACTCAAAAATAGATGCTCTTGGCTGTCTCCTTTGTGAAGAACATGATATGGAAGCAACAGGTTGAAATCGCGCAAAGCTACTCTTTTAAGTGACCTAGAATATGATAAACGTATAAGGGGTTCCAGCAAGTACGGCCGCGAGCATAAGTAAAAAGAAACGGACAGGACAACGCTGGACTTACAACTGAGGTTTATAGGGAATACATTCCACAAATCTCCGCCACGCATGCGTATACACCCAAGAACAAAAACAAGGTTTATAGTCAAATATCAATAAAAGATATACATGTGCACAAAAGCCAAGTCACACCCCTTCACGACAAGGGCAATAACACTTGAATCAACATGATAAATTTAAAAATTGAAGTTCTTTATCATTCATGTGGACCGAAGGTTCACTCACACATGTATGCGCGCCCATCTTTTTAATGTGGAATACTTCGCTTATTTTCCTTTCTAGTTTACTGCGTTCTCTCCCCACAATCGATACACTATCAAACACTGGTCGGCAATTGTGCTTTTTGCAATGCAATGGCAAGTTCCCTCCTGTACCTGTAGGTAGCAAATAGCGATGCTCACGCATGCGGTCATTAATGCAACGACCTGTCTGGCCAATATAGGACAGTCCGCATGAGAGAGGTATGCGATATACTACCGAAGATGCACACCTTTCGTGAAAAAAAGTGGTGTGCTTTTTTCCACAGCCAATAGTCGCATCTTTCTTCTCTTCTGTGATGCTTTTGCACAACCAAACTAGTTTGTTCGGCGCCTAAAACACTAGTGTGACGCCATTCCTAGTGGCCACCGTCTTAAGATTATGAGACAAGCCATGCAAATACGGCATCACTACGACCTTTCTTTTTCTTTTTGAAGATTCATTGTCGTTCGCGGTTTCCAGCGGTTTCTTTTTTGTCAACTTTCTAAACAGGGATTCGGCCACAGCCATCAAAAGTGAGACCGGGTACCCTGCCGACATTAACCTCGCCTTCCGGGCTTCAAACCTCTCCTGCAATAACTTGATTCAACTCTTGTTAAGAGCATTCGTCAAGCAAAGTTCAGTTGTAAACTTCAGTTGTAAGGCCAGCGTTGTCCTGTCCGTTTCTTACTTGAGCTTGCGTCCGTACTTGCTGGAGCCCCTTATACGTTCACCATGCACCAACTAGCCCAGCAAACCACACTACTAGAATATGATAATATAGACATAAATAAGTTGTCCCGCTATATTAGGAAAATCTATTTACTAAACCGCTGGTGCTCTTAAAAACACATAGAGAGCGGGGCATAACTTGTAATTATGAATACTATATTGTTACTTGCATATAAATAATTCTCATGCTATTTTTTTCTTGATGTCTTTTACTTTCTAGTGCTTTACTGCTATTTCTTCTGTAGCGAGGTTCACGACTCATGACAAGGACTGATGACGTTTCTCAAATAAATCGTGAGACATCTGGTCGAAGTACTATTGGCATGTAGTAAAGAAGCGTAACTTCGTTGACCATGTTTCGCCCCGCCTTTTTTACAGTCTTTGTACATCTCGATGTATCTGCTACGGTATTGTTTCCTGCTTACTGCTGTGCTGTAGGAATGGAATGAGAACTGTACACCACATTTGTGCCACGCATCTCCTCAAGCAAGAAGAGCGATTGCCCCTTTGCCCAACCTCTGGGCATGGCTTTACTTAAGATATTGAAATGTAAGCGAGTTGAAGCAGGCAAGAGCGCATCAAATGATACGGCCACCGCGCATACGTACAAAAGAAGCAGATGCAAAACTTGTATAGAAGGAGATCTTGCGCTTCGACACCTCGAAGTGCAAGCAAAACGTTCCAAGTGTTCATATGAAGGACACACTCAATGCGAACGAGGGTCTGCATTCGCAAAAAAGCTCTCACGCTAGAATTCTCTATAAGAGAAAATTTCAGCCAATCTTGATTTTGAGCATATTATTAGCGAAAGCGGGTGGCCGGATGGGCGAAAGCGGATGGCAAACAGCGCTTACGAACGAAAAGCTTTGTGCATACGGCCCCGGAATCACTGAATGGGCTGCAACAAAAAAAAAGAAAGCTGTCTTCTTTAATATACACAGGGCTGACGCCATTACATGAATTGCCCGAAATATTCGAAGAAAGGCGTTTTTTTTTGTGCGTGTATTGTGCATTTGTATTTGCACAGTGACCGCCGAGTGCCTGAAGTCCTCCTAAATTTTGCCGCAGCACCCTGCTCCTGATAATCCCTGAATTTAAACCCTGGTGCGTTTGGACGCCACCGCGGCACACCTATTCAATTACCAAAACTAGGAACTGCATAAATACCCAATGGGCAAAAGGGAAGAGCAAGCGACGAGCGCACAGAATAGAAGAAAGGTATGCAAGTCATCATGCACACTAGCTCCCCGAAACACAAAAACGTATATAAAGATAGTTAATTTCTCGAAATCATTGGAAACCACACACCACTAGCAAACAGCCGGACTACCACTCCTTTGTGGCCTATGCAACCGCCCTCTTCCTTCATGCATGCGCACAATGGCCCTTTGGTACCCACTGCAGGAAAGTATGGTTTAACGTATTACATGTATTATATAACGAAAGCAGTAAGATTGCTTGCGGATACAGAGCTGCGTAATGCACTCTGAACAGTAAATGGAGAAAGTCGACACCTTAAATTGCAACAATGCTCTCTGGCCTTCGGCGCCAGCGAAGCATTGTCGAATGATTGTCCAACGATCTTGATTACTTCGAACGTTCTCTAATCCAGGTGATAAAATGTGCTTTAGAGTAAAATTTGTTGGTCATCGTAGCGGACACAGATAAGAGGACACTCCGTGGTGGTGCAGTGGCTGTGTGACCTTGCGCTGGTTGTAAACCGGCCGCGGCGGCCGCATTCTAACGGGAGCGGAATGCAAAGATGCCCGTGTACTGGGGTTGCATGGGCTGCACGTTAAAGAACCACGGCTGGACAAAATTAATCTGGAGCTTTCCACCCTACGGGATCTCGCAGAAGTCATAACCCACTGTGCACTTTCGGGACCTTAACACCCTCGATTATTAAATTGCAGATGAGGGTACCGATGGGCTCAACAATTTCCCAACTGCCACATGATGATGAATTACACATACGAGTAAGGAAGCAGTAAGATTTTGTAAACGACATTCCTAGCCACAAGCTACAGTGACCTTGCCACGACCAAGACAACGATGATAGATTGCGACGGAAAGAATGTCGCTGTAGAAGCAGCGTCACCGAAGGATCGATGGCGCGCATACAACAATTAGATGCGGGGAGTTGCGACCAGCTAGTAAGATGTGGCGAGCGTGACATTGATGGCGCTTCCTTCACGAAGAAATTCTGTGGAAGATTGCCTTTTCCAGCCCAATTTTCGTTTTAAGAGGAAGCTTTAGCTCGGGTGCTCCTATCTAAATACATGTAAAAAGAGAATTCGTTTTTCTCGGCAACCACTGCACCAATTTTGACGAGGTTTGTTGCATTTAAAAGAAAAACTTAAAGTCTAGTGACTGTTGGTTTCGAATTTTGGAGTTAGGTCGTCAATCCTTTATTAAAAACTAGCGAAAATCCGAAATTTTCAAAAAATGAAACTGTCAGGTTTACAACTCCGTAACTCCTAAAATAAAAACGATAATACACTTCTGTGAAATGCATCTAATAGTACGTCTAAAGCGGACAAAATTGATATATTACACATGAATCTCAAAAAATTTAGTAAGATGGAAATACAGCTTTTGCAGAACCCTTGTAAACAACGTAACAAATTCACGTAAGATGTAAAATGACATACAGAATTTGTCCGCTTTCATTGATCTAATGGATGCCGTTCACAGACCCGCGATATCCGTTTTTGATACAGAGCTATTAATGTTTAAAAATTGTGCTTCCATTTTTTTCAAACGGTCAAATATTTGAAAATCTTTCTAAGAAAATTCAAGCCCTAAATAGCAATTCCGCTTCCAACAGTCACTAGAATTCAACTTTCTCTTTCAAATGCAACAAATTTTATTAAAATCGGTCCACGGGTTACTTCATAAAAACGTTTTTGCGTTTTACATGTATTTGAATAGGCCGCGTCGGAGTTGGGCCCGAGCTAAAGCTTCCTCTTAACGCGATAGCGTTAAGGAGCTCGTGTCGCAGAAAAGCCGGTTTCGTCGGTGCCGGCGTCCGCGGCGTTGGCCGTGAGCGATAAATCACGGCAGGCACTTGATAAATAAAAAGCAACTTCCACGATGCGCTGGGTGGGAATCGAACTAGGGTCTCCGGAGTGTGAGACGGAGACGCTACCACTCAGCCACGAGTTCGATGCTTGAAAGTGGTACAATAGCGCTTCTAGTGAATGCGGTCTTGCCTTAGAAACGTGCCGTAGAAAGTTATACTGCGGTGTATATCGGTAATTATGAGCATGTAACTTACAGAAGTCGCAGTTACACGAGTAGCGAAGTACGTTTCCGCTACATTTCTTCTGCGCTTACCGCACACGCAGAGCCATCTTGCGGCAAACACAGAAGACCTCCTCCTCTCAATGTACGGCGCTGCCCCGACAGGTGGCACGCCACGAGCACATTGGAGCTGTGCGGGGACCGATGCCAGGCGCGTCGCGGCCCCCACTCCCTCTCCCCTGACGACGCTTCGCCGTGCTCCCACACGGGTTGCAGAATCAAGCGCCGTTCCTTTCTTTAGATTACTATCTATCTATCTCTCTGCCCGTGCCGATCACGACGTTTGGCTGGCGTAGATCGTTTCCCCCTCCGAGACACCGAGTTCTTTGGTTCGTTCCGTTTGCTCAGGCGCACGTTTCGTTGCCGCGCCGAACGCTGCGTTGCTCGACGCTCACCGCGTGATAGGTGGGCGCGAAGTCCGATGCGGGGCGCCTCATAACTGAGCGCTGCGCCGTAGCGCATTGTCTTACACCCCTTGGCGGGTCGACGGGAACGCTGTCGCGTTCCACTCTTGAAGGCGAAGCTTAAGCGTCCTCCAATTTTTTGCCTGACTTCCTATTTTATGATCAAAACTACGTACAGCGCGAAGGACAAGGACTGCGAGAGACGACAAACACAGCGCAGTGTTTGTCGTCTCTCGCAGTCCTTGTCCTTCGCGCTGTATGTCGTTTTTATCATGAATTACCAACTATATCCTAAGCAACAACCCTAGTTCCTATTTTACAGCATGTATTGTTTTCGAAATGTTCATGAGTTTGCTCGGCATCTTACGGTAAAGTGAAAAGATAAAGGCCTACCGAATGCCGTTTTGTACGGTTATATAGCATCACCATTTTACAAGGGATACCCGCAATATTAAGGGCAGACGTACACTCAGTCGGCATGGACTTCCGTTCGCCCTCCGCACCCCTTCCGCACGCGTATGGATGTGCAGACAACTGCACACGCAGCACGCAGACGGACAAATTTCAGTTTTAACTGCTCGTGCGGACCCAATGTATACCGAGATTTGCACACCTGTGTATGACACGTGCAGTTTTCCGCATGTCTTCTCGCGGCTGAAGGCAGGCGGAAGTTCAGGCGGTTTGAGCGTAAGACAGCCCTTAGACTTCCAAACACGGGTTCGTCCCGACTATTGTAAACGGCGTCCGGGTTACAGAGAGTCAAGCACTGCTTACACTTCCTGGTTGCCCATAAGATAATTTGGCTTCTCAGCTCAATAATTCCTGGCAAGCTGTCATAACACAACATACCTTCAGGCATTTGGTTCTCTATTAAAAAGAAAATTAAGTATGTCTACAGCCGAAATCTACGAGGCAGACAGTGGGTTCTTGGCTCCACTTCACACAGAGTCTCAGCCGATCAGAGTTTTTAATGCGCCGGAATTCGTTTATACAGTCGAGAATTTACAATGTGTGGCTCAACACAAAGGCGAGAATTACATGGGCGCTTGCGCGCAGCTTGCGCATACTGGTCGGCTTTCTCCTGGTACAGAGCTCAGCCCTAAGTTTTTTCAAGAAGCGACAGCAGGAGTGTGCGTTCAGGCCTTCTTGCCCCCAAGGTACTTACTCTTGCCAGTTTCGGTCATCACGTATCTTTCGCACGGCATGTGCAGCCCTTACCTTGTGAAAAGGCACTGCGGCGTTGGGCTTATCCCGGAATGGCTCAAAATTTGAGAACCGGGCGATGTTTATCATCCTAACAAAAAACTGCGTGGAAAGACGTGGACGAGCAAAGTTACGAAGAACATGGGTGCTCTGAAGATGGAACCACACCAACTTGCCCAGCTCTCAGTTTTGACTATGTTTATCATCTGGCTTCGACCACAAAAAGCGTGGTCAGGCACGTTGAGGAAGTACAGATGTAATGGGCGTAGTTGCCTATGCTGCCGGAACTCGCGCAGTGAATCATAGGGGCAGCGTCAGGGAAAGTCGAAATCGCGGTCGTGAATCCGTGGTTATCAATTTTCCGGACACCATTTCGCTTCCAGCGAGCACGTACAAGACATAGAGCCGAATGTCGATACGTAACGTGGCGCAGAACAAAGACACCATGTGGGTTAAAATGTGCCGTCTGGAGCTGCTCCCGACTGTTCTTGGGGCTTTGAGCATATTAAATTACAGGGGCGCAAGCGAAAGAACGAATTCCACTTATGCACAAAGGCGTGGCTGGAAAAGAGAGAGAGAGATAAAAAGGAAAGGAAGATAGCCTAACCAAACTCTCGCCAAGTTGACCACTCTACACGTTGGGAAGTGAGAATAGAAATAAGAAGGAGAGAAGAAGGATATTCATTGTGCGCACGCCCGCAGATGAGTGTTCATTGACAAGCTATCATCCAGTTCGTGTTTTCAAAAAGCGCATAAGTAGCACTTTGGTGGCCTTGTGCATACTACAGGTCTGCAGCCAAGGTCCTAGGATCTTCCGAGAACGGTTTGTCGTCTAAGCGGCTCAAATTTATACGCTGAACATGTCGTTACGAATTGTAGGTTGGACATTGGCACATAATGGGTTTTATTGTCTTACCTCATTCGGAACACTCACATACGGCACTGTTGGCCATTCCGATGAAGAATGAATAATGAATAAGGACATCTCGCAGCATTTGCAATGCGCGCAATGTAAATTCACTCCATAAACAACGATAACAATGTGAGTGTGATTATGGATAGTAGTTCAAGGTACTGGCAATACTATTGTTTTTTTCAAAGTACTTGGACGTCTTCAATGTCACATAAAATATGTAGCAAAGATGAATGCCCAAATACACCAGCTTCAAACTGTGCATGTCCTTCTTGCAGCCATGCTCGAAATACGGATGGCGTACTTCTACTTGTTCCAAAAGCATGGACTCTTTAGGTTTTACATAGGACCTCATCCTACAGTTGCAGTTTTCAAGGCTGACTACATTGAGGTATGTGCTGCTTTTATTTGTTTCAACACATTTTTATTGCTTGTTTATCCTTCAGAGACTCACATGTTGCAACACATTGAAATACCATTGGTCAAACAAGTGTCATTGAAAGCAAATCGACCCGCCGCGTTTGCGTAGTGGCTGTGGTGTTGGGCTGCTAAGCAGGAGGTCGCGGGAACAAATCCCGGCCACGGCATGCACATTTTGATGGCGGTGAAATGCGAGAATACCCGTGTACATAGATTTAGGTGCACGTTAAAGAACCCCAGGTGGTAAAAATTTCTGTAGTCCCCACTACGGCGTGCCTCATAATTGGATCGTGGTTTTGGCACGTAAAACCCTACAATTTATTTTTTCTTTAAACGAAATCACAATAGTGTCGACGCACGGCTGCGAAATTATTGCGTTTTATTAAACATCGGTCCTTGACTCTGCTTAAATTCGAATTGCACGTTTATGTTACCTTGGGCATTCGTTGCTTTTCTATTCAAGTTGTGATTTGACATAGATCATCTTGCTAAGTTGGTTTCTATCTTGCGTCACTGCGCCCCTTTCGAACCAGAGACGGCGTTACAGTACTGGAGGGAAAAAGAAGCGAACGTGAGTGGCAAAAAAAAAAAAAACATGGCGTGCGCCTAGCACGCCATGTTTGCAGTGACTGTGCGACTGCAGTGACTGTGCAGCGACTGTGGGCAGCTGTAGGTAGGCAGGAGCGGAAAGTACGAAAGGGACACAAGTTCAGTGTTCATATGTGTAGCCGACCGAAGGCACTTGTTGACAGCTTCGCATGATTCCTAGAAATAATTTCTTCAGCTTCGATCTTACGAAGTTACTTTTAAGATAGCAAAAAATGAAAGAAAAAAGACGAGGGTCACTTTAAGGCCGTGTTTGTTATTTCTGCGTAACATCTTGCGCTATTATTTTCGTTTCGTGGGTGAATGTTCTAGTTCATTGTACCAACTTATCGCTCAACAAGTTTCAGTGACTACGTTACAGAGGTGTCTTCAAAGCTCGAGTTTAGGTTTAGGTCGCTCTCAGGGAACGTAGCTGAGTTCATCATACAGACGACACGCCGAGAATTATCTTAACATATTGACATTTTGATACTTTTTTCAGTTAGTATACGTTTAATACGTATTTAGGCTGACCATAGGTGCATTTGTACTCCTGATTGAACGCATTCCCATTGACCAACATTTTGGCCAAGAAAGAGAGACAAAAGGGGAGGAAAGGCAGGGAGGTTAGCCAGTGTAAGTACCGGCTGGCTACCCCGTGCTGGGGAAAGGGCTAAAGGGAATAAAATGTGATAAAGGAAACACCACCGGTAAGCAACCATAGATTCATTACACAGAAAAAAAATTCTTAGGATAAATAAAAGGAACAAATAATCTGCTATTTATTCTTACCTTGATGTTACTAGGGCAGCCGATGAACCCTTATCTTGCGCTATGTGGTAGGATGTTCGCAAACGTATTTCGGCCATTAGCACAGCACCATCGGGCAATGTTTGTTTTACCTAGCGCTGAGCTGCGCTCTTTATAACTCGGTTCACCTGTACCTTAATGTCCATTCCCGATGAAATTAGTGCAATCAGCCACCGTGAAACCACTGTGTAGAGACGTTCCAGCCTGATTTACAACAGCTACAATGTCTAACAGGAGCGAACGACACATACATTTCGCCAAATCTAGTCATCGCTCAATTTAAGGCGTAATCGGGACATTTGCAACAAAAGACGGCGAGAAATGACGGAATGACACTCGTGCACGATACTTCTCAAACTAGATTGCATCCACCCGAGAGGTAACACACAATTCACTACGAAACAGGTGCTCAGTAGTTTTAAGGGCATCTTATGTTTTGACGCTATTAACTAATCCGGAAGAATGTATTGCTGAGTAACTATATACGCCTTATGGATGTCCCGATGTAGAAATTGCCTAATGTGCATTTTTAGATTCTTTATGTTTTAACCTGAACGTAGCAATTCGTAGCATTAAGAGCGCCGATCACTATGGCAATGTCCGAGTACTACCTAATCGTCCACAAAAGCTGCCGTACGTAAAAGAAGAAAGAGTAAGATGAGGAAAGAGACGCGTGGTGATTTTTTGCAAAAATTGCGGCGACTTGCTGGCGAAAGGTTGCGTTCGGCCAACTGTAGTCTTCATACATCCCATATCATCACCAAGTATACTTCTACTAGCGCTCACTTGGATACACAGCAAGAAGATGACAGCACGATTGATTGAAATAGTTGTTCTTACTTTACCATGACAAGCTGCGCATAAATATAGACGCGTCTATAGAATCATTTCAACGCCGATCAACGCGATCCGAGCATTAAAAAAAGCAATAAAAAAGAACAGAGAGTATTCCTGCAAGACACAAACTTCTAAAAATTCATTTTTTTCCCCGCGCACAGTCACGCATTGCATGGAATGCTCTGTCTGTAGATTTAGTAAACTGTACAACTGTCCAATCGTTTATGACAAAACTGCGACGACAAAAACGCACTTGATTTCTCTTTTTCCCTTATTCTTTTTCCTTCCATCATTTCGGCTGACGTAACGCATTCGTACTACCTTCCAATTTATGTTCCACTTTTTTGTGCTTTTTTGTACGTTTGAAAGATTTCATTGGCGTCAGTTGCATTATTGCGTGTTTACACGGCTTTGCATTTTGAAAGGTTAGTGATCTTGCTCCACTTAGGAGATGTTTGTTACCGTTAATATTTCATATGTTATTTTTTCTGTTCTTTTTGTTCTCTGCGTATGCGCGCAAAACTTGTGAAATGTAGAAGTACTATCGTTATAGTTAAAATTGTTCTAAAGCAACAAAATGTTCAGTTTGATGAACTGGTGTTCAGTGATGAAGTTTTTCGTGACATCTGCATATGTGGACTTGCGTTGCGCAAGTTTTACTTTTGTATTACCATATCTGTTCTTTTTTTATGTATGACCCACTCCTGCCTAAGGTTTCATATGAGAGGCCGGCAATACTCATGAAATAATAAAGATAAATATCTTTGACGCTTTCAATCCATTTAATAAGACTCATTACGTTGCGCTCAACGTTTAGTTACTTTCTGCTCTATTACTTACTTTCGGGTTACACTGACGTTTCCACTTTCTGCACTAGGGAGCCTGCAAGGCCATGTTAAAGCGTCGCTTTAAAAAGTTGCATGGTTTAAGGTAGTGACAACTCTATATAACACTGGTAAAGGCCGCTAAACTTGCCGGGAGGATGTTTTAGCAACCACTTCATCATACTGTATGTGGGACGCTCTCTTACACTGCAATACGTGATAGTAAAAAAACATGATCATCCTGATTGGTTGGTTAACGTCCACTACAGGCATGGGCCTCTCGTAGAAACCCCACCAATCCCTGTACAATGTCATCTGTGCAACTGCAGATGTCGTGGTTTGGCCGTTGGTTTGCTGCTAGTTCCTTATTTAGTCACGTGGAAGCCTTGACATCAAGTAGTGAATGTAAACGTCTGGCTCAAGGTCACGAGTGAAACAAACAAATAATAGTTGACTCCTTGTACCATGTCTCTTTCTGCTGCCGATGTAGATTTTGATGATGACAGCATATGTGACAGCAGCAGCAGTATACTGGCTATAGTTGGTCACAGGATAGAATTCGCCAGCTGTAGCGTTAATGTGGTGTTTTACGGCAACAGATTGCAAAGTTATACATCGCATACCGCAAAACGCCATGTCTAGAAAGCAAGAATATCTGGGCTTAGCTCGTTGAAGCCCGTTAGGAAAGAGTTCAAGCTGTTCCTTTTGTGCCACTGTATTTAGCTCCACATGACTAAAAGGAAAGGAAGTATGTTCGAAAAAAAAAAACTGCCGCACTGACAGCTTGTTGAGAAAACGCTGAGTGAAAATATTTGCCCATTGTCGAAAAAATTATGGGTCTCGCGAATTTTCTTGAATTAACAAATCATGAGTCAATCTTCACCATAAATTGTCTGTTTGAAGATTTTTCGCCTATAAAACTGACAAGCCAGGCAAACGTTTTACCGATGGTTAGTCGTAAAATCATTTCTATATCGCCGCACAAACGACGCACAAACAAGGGCCCAAGAGTTGAAACATGTGAACGCGTGAATTCCGATTTTCAGGCATGTGGGGCTCACGCTTCTGTAATAGATTTGCGACAGATATGTGTGCAATACTATGACCTTTACGGCACGAGCACCAGTTGGGAGTATAATAATGGTCCAAACAATTTACCATGCATAACTGGATTGCCGCTTATATCAGCTCCCTACTGTCGTGCGTAGTGTTAACGGAATTAAACCAAACCATTTTTATATTGATACTGCTGAAAATCCAACGAATGAATTCAGTGGCGCAAATGTTACGCTAATGCATCACTAGGAAGAATCGCAATCCGGTGTTGCCGCTCAGACAGGTACAGCTAATCCGTACGGTCATGTTATTAACTGGCCCGTGAGCCTTGTTTAGTTTGTTACATCTGTCTACGTTCTTTCAAATTCCTACACTCTCAAAAAGTGTGCACCCTTTTGGGCTTATCTTATCCCAAAGCAGACTGTCATCTGCCTTGCTTGCGTTTATTTTCTTGAAAACTCCGCGTTTGCTACATTACTTTCGAGAATGCTATGTCACGCCGATAATGCGCAATGATGACGCAAGATAGATGACGATTATTGTTACAGGACAAGATAAGCCCCAAAGGGTGCAAACCTATTTAATAGTGTAGTTCTTGGCTCGATCAGCGAATACGATAGTCCTTTATATTGACAATTGCAAACCTCGTTTTATTTACCTCAATTTTGATTTTCTTTATATATTGTTGTCCCATCTTGAAACTGTGCTTACCAGTATTCATTTATTAGTATGAACCAACTAGCCCAGCAACGAAGTTTGCGGATCTGTTTTTACGTGAGCGTGATCATTGTGATGAGTGTTGATAGAAATTACTATCAGAAAACTCATTTTGACTATTCATTTTGGCTCTGGTGTTTTTAAAAAGACCATTTCCCCAATTTTAGACGCTTAGATTTAATAGCGTGTTAAGAGGACAAAAAGAAACCGTAGATATTGAAGCGCATTCTGGCATGGCTGCCAAGTGGTGAAAGGGCATTGCAATACTGCTCTTTTTGTTGTTGTTGGCGTGTGACCTTGGCTTTGCGTGTTATCTTTGTGGTGAATGCAAGTGAGTCGTCCGGCTATCAGCATTACATCAAGGCAGGGTCTGAGCGACGCCATTGCCTATCCAGCGATTACAGCGAGGGAAGTATCGCGTTCTGCGTGTATTGCGCACGCGCTATTTGCAGCTTAATTTAGCAATCGCGGATCGTCCTTGCCAATTACCTGATATTTATTCTGCTATGTCTATATTTTTCAGACAGTGCTCAATGGTCAAAGCACAATCGAAAAGTCGGTTGATTACGAAGTCCTGCATTCCTGGCTAGGCACTGGTCTTCTAACAAGGTGAAGTGAGGCCCACGCTGCACAATGCGTTTAAGCTCTGTTTCGTTCAAGCATCAGGACTCAATCACATTGAGCCAAATAGCCGTATATGTTATGTTTAGATCTACATATGCAAAGATTCAAGCACATGTAGATTTAAATATATAAAGTGAATTTGCTTTGCTGTTTCCTCATGAAGACGTGATGTTTTTGTCGTGCTGCCATAACGCGAGCTATGGGTGTTGCTCCAACCAGCCGCGGCATTATGGCGTGCTACGGCTGGCGGGGCGAGACGTCATGGGCTCGATTAACGGCTGCCGCGATTGTATTCTGATCAAGGCGGAATGCAAGTGACTCGCCCAGATGACTGAGTCAATACCTGCACTAAGGAGCTCCACTGCAATGCATACCTCCACATGATCTTTATAGCAACGCCAGTCATAGAATCGAACGAATGCTTGCATCATGAATGCTCAGTATTGGTTTCCAGTTGAACGGCACTAGGCGCTGCTCGGTGACATGGCGAAATGTGTATAGTTCTCCGCCACGGCGGACACATGGGGACAGCTCCACCAAAGATGTACACCGCGGCAACGGAACGCGCAGGAGGGACTGTTACGGCCGCGGTATTTGTTTGTTTTCTGTTATGATGATTTTTTGCGGGGTCTTCCGTTTGAAAGGAATTATGCGATGTGTGTACGCTTCAGGTATGCGGGAGCTTGTAGGCGAGCATCGAGCCAATACACACAGT
Organism: Dermacentor variabilis; assembly: GCF_050947875.1. Taxonomy (NCBI): domain Eukaryota; kingdom Metazoa; phylum Arthropoda; class Arachnida; order Ixodida; family Ixodidae; genus Dermacentor; species Dermacentor variabilis. Next base: position 115,589,686 of record NC_134568.1, on the reverse strand, counting down.
GCGGTGTCGTAAACTTCAAAAGCCATGCAATTCGCTAAAGCTGCTATCTCTGCTCGATGGCGTTGCACACTTGTTTATTTCACTTAACATATAAAGTATAATTACAATCACCACAACGATTCCGCGTTTTGTGATGCTACCTTAAATGTGACTTATTAAACCAGTTTGTGATCAAGGAACTAAAGTGCAGCGCGTGCGGGCAACGCAGTGTGGTGTAGGAATAAGACTACCGTGCCTTTCTTGTTTGGGAACCACCTAATGAGAAGAGAAGTGAGAAGAGAAGAACGAGTATTAGCAATGCTTAGGTAAATTTGGAGGTATAAAATAATTGCGCGTATATTAGGCAATCTTGGGGAGCTTCCAACTTCATCTATTGTATGCCGGTCTTAATCTTGAACAGAAACAGAGCAGAAGAACAGGACTCAAGAAGGGACAGAAAACGCCGTCGTCTCTCCTTTTCTTACGTCGTGTTTTTTTTTTGTACTATTTCTGCTCAAGTCATGAACAAGCCAGCCATAATGCGTACTCTTCTGCATTCTTTCCTCACTTGCCTGGCAGGCCCGTGGTCATGGGCAAAAGGATGACAGGGCGGAAGACGCCAGGGTGCGCTTTTTATTGATTATTCTGCGTTTTTGTGGGTTGAAGCTATAATGCAAATAAATAATGCTCTTTAATATTTCCATGCTACCTTTGATGTGACGCAATAAAAGCATTTTTTTAGCGTAGTAAGGCTATGGCACAAATTTTTCTCTTTCCAAATCGGTAAATACGACGAGGAGGAGTGCTATTTTTTATATTTTGTGTTTTCAGGTGCAGTCTTTAATGTGAATCATAAAATCAATTTTGTACACTTGAATATTAAACCTGTAATGAAAATTCTTTTCACCGCAAAAGCAGTGCTAAAGTGTAGTAGTTGTAGGACACCCATTTCAGTGTCGTGGGCTTCTTAGTTCAATCCCAGGTAAGTTTGTTCACATGTTTTTCATTATTTTCGTTTTTCAGGGCTTCCACAGTGATGTTCCAAGCAGTCGTAATGTTACAGTGATATCCAAACAGCGTTTAAAGGAAGCTATATATATATATATATATATATATATATATATATATATATATATATATATATATATATATATATAGGACTTACACAGCGATGTTCCACGTAGTCGTAATGTTACAGTGATAGCCAAACAGCGTTTACAGAAAGCTATATATAAGGAAGACAGGAACGTTAGCTACTCAGAAGTCCGTATAGAGCGCAGTAAATTGATGAGTAGTGAACTTTGGGCACAGCATAAAGAAGCATAACTGCCCTAAATTAACCCGGAGACCCATTCTGCGTCGGCCCTCATACAGTCAATGTCTCTTTCAGACGTTCAATCCCATGACTCAGTCACACCTGTAGCGTCCAAGCGGCCTCCTAATTGCACGTACAGCTTTGTAAAGTGATAACGAGAAGTAGGTTGCGACGCACCCGCGAATGGGAAGCGTGGAGCGGAGTCAGGAAAAATCTAGACGAGCCTTCTTTAAGTTCGATTAAACAGCCAGTGAGAGTGAGCAGATCTTTTGGAACCAATTATTTCAGGTAAGCTGGAATTCTTCCGAATACCGCTGCTTCCTGTAGCAGTGTTGTTATTGTAATATAAGTTGGTCAATAAAGAACGCGGTATACTTAGAATAGAACACACATTTCTAGACCGGAAAGACCACCCTTACCTTGTAAGGTAGGTAGCCTTTATTATTTAAATCTACATCTATTTATAGAAACGATGATACTTGACGGACGTCCGAAAACGAAACCTTTGCTCTAGTAGCATCACGCAAATATGCCTAAGTGTGAAGCACAAAACAAGATCAACCGCTAAAGGCTTCACTACCGTTAAACTTTTATTTCTAATCAAGAGTTATACTACTTATAAAAGTTCCTATACCAGAAAGCTTTTTCGATTGGGACTAATGTGTGTTCGATGCACAATTGCCAAGGCTTCATTAGCGTGAACCATTTTTTTTTCTCTCAGCGCTGGCACAAAATGGAAGACGAGGAGGCGCTTGTTGACACCCTCGTTTCACTTCCGCATTCTCGAATCATTCGTTCAGCCAATGAACGCACGTGCTCGAAATACTGTGGAGAAGCTGCGACAGCGCTGCGGAGAACCCTGGGTCAACATTGTGCCACTGGTGGCTGAATGCACGCTGGACATTCTGTTGGGTACGTGCGTCGTGTTTGTTCGCAGGTTCAACAGGCGGGCCAATACTGTCATTGAACTTTTATCAATATTCAGAGACCATCATGGGGGTGACTCCTGAAGAAAACGAGAAGTTCTGTCGTTCTTACGTTCAAGCAGTTCATTAGTAAGTATACGAACATTATTAATGCTCTTCAACCCTAATGGTGGCGAGATACTCGAACCTTACGCTAATAGGAAAGCATCGTGGAATCTGATTTTTCTGTTATAACGCACCAATAAAAATGAAAACCGGTGAACACATAAGGGACCATTCGATGGAGATTACGTAATGATCTGTGCTTATCAACATATAATGGGTAATGTAAGTGATCTGTTCATACCAAGATGCCAGATTGAGGCGCGTACACCTAGCTGCCGGGAAAAGAAATGTGTCATTCAGGGTTCTTACCTTACTTTTCTGCAACCTGACCGTGTGCTTGTAAACGTTGTGTTGCTGTAAATGTCTTCCTTTTCACTTCTACAGTTTGTCCAGTCAGATCACTTTTCGGGTGCAGTCACCGTGGTTACTCGTAGATGCCATTTATTTCCGAACTTCCTACGGAAAAGTCTACCAGAAAAACACAGAAATAGTTCACAACTTCACAGGAAGGGTAAGAAACGCAATTTATATGCCTTGGCAGCAAACGCTATTAGTTATTCCTCGTGTCAAACATCCATAAGTCCTTATATTTGGTACTTCATTGCTCTTATACTTATTTCAGGTTATCAGAGAACGCCGAAAAGAGCTCATGAAAAATTGCGATGAAAACAATGTGGTGGAAGAGGAGGACGAAGGGGTCTACAATAGAAAGCGACTGCACACGTTCTTAGATATTCTTCTGCGCTACAGTATTGAAAACGACGGCTCAATCAGTGACGATGATATCAGAGAAGAAGTGGACACGTTCATGTTTGAGGTAACCACTACTTCTCGGTGCAGAAAGTGGCGGGAACGCAAGTGATTAGGCACTGAATAATATTCAGGAAAGCTGTGTGTTATAAAATTGTGCTAGTTGCAATGGATACATACTTGAAAAGAACGACGGCAACACAGGATAACGCCCTACGGGAGGAGCAAGGACAAGTTCATAACCGAAAGCGCTCTCTGTCTGTTAGACTTAAGTTTCTGGCACAGAAATTTTGTATTTTTACTAGGGCGACTTGTAGTAGCTAGAGATGTGCAGTCTAATTTATGCTAACCTTGAGAGAGAGAGAATAAGCCAACATTGGTGGATAATATTTGCTCCGTAGTTAAAGCTACGTTTTCGGAATAAAAAAACAACGCACATATTTTTAAGTCTGCGTGCAATGCTTGTACTAAAATGAAGCTCTATAAATTTCTTGCTATTATCCATTTTTACGTTGCAGATAATTCTTCTTCCAGCAAGCGATAGTAACTGTTGTAAAAACATCTGTTTGCGGAAATTTTTTTGAGCCAGAATAATACCCAACCATCTCAAATTGCTCTTTTTTCTGTACCGTTTCAAGGGTCACGATACAACGGCTGTCGCAATATGCTGGTCACTGTATATGATTGGACTGCATCAAGACCACCAGAGGAATATTCACAAGGAACTGGACTCTGTTCTGGGCAACGACACCGAAAAAGACGTCACCACTGAGCACATGAAGGAGCTCAAATATTTAGAGTGCGTTATAAAGGTTCGAAAAGTAACTTTGTTCTTAGATATCAGCAAACGTTGTCACCAATCAGCGACAGAATAATTGTGCGAAACGTTATCGCTATCGAAAAAGGCATCGATAGCGTCGGCGCTACTTTCCTGCATTTTCATGCTAGTGCTGACATACTGCGTTAGAGCTTTATCTCTAATGTGATACTACAGTAGTCGTACTTGTTCTGTGTATAGTGCACTGGGTATGCGAATCTATCTGAAGATTTGAGAACTTTTGCCAGGGGTCTGGAGTTATTCATTCTTTTCTGTGCCAGTGTGCACGCGTACTTTACTGTTAACAAATGTAATGGTGAGAGCAGTTTTACAATCTCATTTTCTTTTAGGAATGTCAGCGACTATTCCCATCGGTACCAATTATTGGCCGTGAAAGCGTGGAAGACTTCAAGCTAGGTAAAGACCTTAAAGGCTAACTTCAAATAGGGAATGAGCCTACGGGTAGCTTCCACCTTAAGGGAAGAATAAGCATGCACTTTGTTGTCATCTCACAACTTGTGTGCCTTCTGTTTCAGGAGACCACATAATTCCGAAAGGCACAACGATCGACGTTTTTATTTACGCGCTTCATCGAGATCCAGAAGTTTTCCCCGACCCAGAGAGATTTGACCCCAGTCGCTTCCTGCCGGAGAATATCAGCAACCGTCATTCACACGCTTTCATCCCCTTCTCGGCTGGCTCAAGAAACTGCATAGGTAATTGCGGTTCGATCACGAAAAAAGTTTTCTTGCAGTATCGGGCCACGAAACTTCTTGAATTTAACAAGAAATGCGCAAAAAGAAAGATTGAAAATCCATCACGCATTAACTGGCGGTGCTCCTAAGAGAGCGAGAGAGAGAGAGAGAGAAAGGTCATGGAAATACAGAGTGGTTAACCGGCTGATGTGTCTGGTTGGCTGCCATGCACCAGAGAAGGGGAAAGGGAGGCAGTAGATAAGAGAAAATGAAAAGAAAGCTGCAAAGCTTCAATTAGGGGCATATGCGAGGACATATGGCTTACTTGAAAAGTTTAACTGAAAGAAGAAGAAAAAAGCTGGACACGCAGTTCGATCAGATCCCGTAGAGTCCTGTAGAAGAATATGGCAAGTAGAGTAGACAGCTGAGTGTCATGATGTGAGCAGACACGTTTTGTAAGGGTTTACACGCACTAGCATTCCTTGCGTTCGTTCACTCGTCATGTGGTGATGCGTCGGTGGCCTGTAGGGATAGCGAATACGTTTATGTATCTTCGAGATCCAGAATGAGTACTTTCGCCGATCAAAATGTACATTATATACCTCTCACACAGGGTGCCATAGCTGTGGTAACGTGACGTTAATTTTTAGCGTTTTCGCCAGTCTGTCAAACCTGCTTAGAATATAACGACGTATAGTCTTAAGTATTGGTTTTACATGAATGATCATTACTTATTCCTCTTCTAGAAAATAAATTTGCAGAGCAGAGAACTTCGCTGTCTACCTGAGAATCATCGGTCAAGTGAAGGAAGTTTTCTCATAGTGAACCACTTAAAGAATGCGACCCGTTCAAGAAGATGAGTGCGAGAAGAAATGCAAGGTGTTATGCATGGGCACCACGCCAGTCACTTGAGTGTCTTCCATTAATAGCACACGGCTCGAATGAGTGACATAAATCACCTCGCGTATCCGCCGGGCAGCCTGCGAGATACCACCATCGCATCGCTATGTCGAACGGCGCGTTGTGGCGGCTCGTTTGTATTATTACGCCTGTGTCGTGTTTAGCATGAACCAAAATCAAGCAAGGCACACGTGAAAGCAAACCACCGCTCATTTTTCTCTCCTCAGTGTTGGAGGCTTAATTATATACGTAGCCGTCCTATTATAACCATGGGTATATATTTCTTTAATCTAAGCCTTCGTTTCCCAAAACCAGGATGTGATTATGAGGAGCGCCTGTAGTGGGATACTCGGGATCAACTTTGATAACGGGGCCTTTTATTGTGCACCCGATACGCGATATTGTGCACCCGAGCGTTTTTTGCTTTCCGCCCCATCGGAATGCGGCCGCCGCAGCTCAGCAGTGCTCAGTAGCGCAACGCCATTGCCATTGAGCTACTTCGGCGGGTACGCCATATATGCATTTTGCGAATACGCGGTATACCGATGTAGTAATTTTCAAAATCATTGACACGTTTCTGTTGCTTGTTCTACATGCGGTTACTGCTTCTCTCCCTTGCTTAACAATTGTTCCAGCTTTAATGAAAGCGCGTGCTCAGGCTTGTTTCCGAATCCCTGCCATATTTACACATTTAGAAAATGTTGCAATCCTGTGCGATTACTCTATGTAGAAAGTATTCACCATTTTTCTCTTACCTTCCCTTCACAGAGTACTAGCCTAAGTTATTTTCTGGCAAGCACAAAAGACAGAAAAAAAGGTACTTGTATTTGGAAGCAACAGAGGTATTAAGGTCGTAAATGTTAGGGAAAAATCTGAATACTGTTAAGGCTATGTTTGTTTATACGACTACCTCAACCGCTAGAGGTATGTAGTTCATCAAGGCGTTCAGATGGCACGCTCAAGCCTCAGAAGACACTTTTCTGCCTTCTAATGCAGGTCAACGGTTCGCAGCAATGGAGCTGAAGATTATTCTCGCCACCATCCTATGGAACTTCAACGTGGTGGCATTGGATCACCGTGACAAGTTACTGCTTTCCAGTGATCTTGTGTTGAGAGCAGCTGGTGGAATCAGGCTCTCTTTTACGCCAAGGTCTTTTTGATGGCGCCGAAAGTTGCCTCTTGTCAGCATGTCCCCGAATTTGTTCAACGCGTCCTCATTGCTTGCGCCCAATGCAGAATTGTAGATATGTAAATCATTTTGAATAATTTGGTATGTGAATTCCTTGATGGGCATGACAGACTAACTATGCCAATACAGCCATACAAGAGAGCATGATGCTCAAAAGTGAGAAATAATAATCACTCATTAGGCCTTATGCTTTGTTAGCATACAGAGAAAGTAATCATGGCAATTTCTACCACTGTACTTCGCAGAACACTAGCTAAGAAGATACTCCAGCTTTTAAACTTCCAGTTTTCTATCGGGTTCAAGTAAAACTGAACGCAGGTTCTCAAATAGGCGCAGATCATAAAATACTGCTTGGTAAATGTACGTGTGACGCAAGTTCCAAAAACTTCATTTATTAAAGAACGTTGCCTATTCAATTATTTAACTGTTGCGGTCATTTATTTCGACAGTCCGTCATTTCTTATTAACGTTCATGTTGGGTGAAATCGTGTCGCGAAGTATTTCAATTATATATTAGTGCGTAGCGCCGAGCGTAGGTCAAGGCGAAGTCCGCGTAGGGTCATGTAGATTTTTGCTGTTGTTGAAATGTGGTTCCCAACATGGCGCTGAACATGATGCGTTCTTTCGTTTAAAAGTTCTGTGTGCTTTGGATATACCTGAGGCGACATTTCATGGACAGCTTTTATGTCGTGATTTAATGATTTATTACGCCGAACACAGATGAGCTCACTGACATTGTTTTGGGAGTCAGCGGCGTTCTATATATGATGTTGAATTCCAATGGCGGAGTCGGACCAGCCGACGGACTCCGCGAGCGAGCACTCGACTCTGGCGCAGAGCAACGCCTCCAGATCCGCGAGTGGAACACAACCTGCGGCGCCGGAGCAAGGCGGAAGCGGAAGTTGTATCACCGAGTTACCCAGGATACCTTGCGTGTTGTCATTTCTTTCCGCTGTTTGCTCCCAGCACCGCCGCACCACTCACTTGTCTCTTCAGCGCTGTTTACCTGTTGTTTTTTAAAAGTGCGGAATGGATAACTCGCCAAGCGTGCAGCAGCTTTTGCTTCCTCACGAGTCGTGACCGGTGGCGCCTCCCAACAGACAAACATGGTAAAGGAAATACGTCACGCAGAGTTCCGGTCGACTCCGCCGATTTTGGCGGAACATCTTTTTTTGCTCCACGGAGTGAGTCCCACTCTGAATTCCCTCCGACTCTCTCATTGGAACACCTTACCCCCGCCCTCACTCTGTCATTGGAACAAACTTGCTCTGAAACGAGCAGAAAAACTTGCTCCGACTCCGCCATTGGAATTCAACATAAGTCAGTTTACTGTGTCCTACTCCGTTAGACAGCACGGAAGGACGTGAATCTCAGCATAGTAAGCAAAGAAAGCTTCGCTTTAAGGTGCACCGCAAAACACTGGTTCACAATATATCATTAGCTAATGGGTGGCTTGGATGCATAACTCCCATCTGGATAGGCAGTCGCGCATTGAAGAGTACCGAGTTAATGGATGTGGCATGTGTATACGAGTACAGTTTGACAACCACAACCGCTAACACCACCAAGGGCAGAAAGGACAAGTCACGGTGAAGGCCGGTCGACGCTGCGGAGCCCAGGAAGGATGTAACGTTGCAGCTGATCCCTCTCAGCGCAGCCTACCTACCCACCGTGGAAAGGACCCCACGTGATGTGAGATACATGCACGCGGGGAGGCGGCGAAGAATTCGCCTGGAATTTCGGTGGCTATTAATGCCAACTTACGACGTTCCTGATATGTTATCGAAATGAGCGAACGCTCCCGCGTTTGTGTGTGTGCGTTTGCCATTCTGCACATAGTCATTAGCACCACAACCAAGAATTACCTGATTCTTTACAAGTCTAATCCACGGAAAAGAATTGGTTATTATTCGTGGCTTCTATAACCCAGTATATAAATTACACGCATGAAATATATGTCCAAAGTGAGTTGCAAGATTTTTGTATTGACGTAAGCTTCCTTGACGCTATGTACCGCTGACGTGGCAGGTGTGGAAAACGCCCCTAACGCTCAGTGTACCGCGCATACTTTGCTTCTGCCTCTGGAAGACGTCCCACAACAAGACTGCTGATAAACAATGCTAACACCGAATATTAGAGGCGGGAAAAAGGAGGAAGACTACTTGCAGCTTACTAAACACTCGTATACGACCTAGGAAGTATAGCAGGGACCGTTGCGATGTCACCACACGCTCGAACGAAGGATTTCGACGACGGGCGATAGCAACTGGAATGGCTGTGGCAGTCTGATAAGTGCGGAAATGGCGTCTTCCTGGTAACGGGATGTATTTCGAGAATCACGTACTTCGCGGTCATGCCGAGTGCGAACCGGTGTGAACAGGAAGGCGCTGCTAGCGCTGCGAAGGCCCACTATTCGCCACGAGATTTAACCACAGGTGGCAGCACAGTCAACGCGTTATTGCGGATAGGCGGTCGGCGGCTCGCATTGAAATGTAACACGGCGCCATACCACTGCGAGCGATTTGCCTCGATGTACTGGTAATGGAACGCGTTGCCTTATATCGCTTATATCGATATAATCACGTGTCGTCCTCAATTCGCGCACCTTTTGCTCGGAAATGCGGAGAACGTTTCTATTTGCTTGAAAAAAAAAAACGCAAACTGTCATTCTATGGCGGACTGGACCTCAGCCACACAGTCTCTGTTTCGCTACTTTCTAAGGGCTTTTTGTGTATGTTTCGCGTGCGTTCCGCGCCTGGTTTGTTGATATTGTTGCGCAAGTTAACACCTCATTCCTTGCAAATTTTGCACCCGCTTAATAAAGTTTCTATTTCTGCACAACGAAGGTAATGTAGCAAGTTAGCGGACACTCTGCAATGCCAATTGTACGCATACGCCTCCACTTCTTTTCTTTATTCGGTGCGAAATGTAAATTTTAAGTAAGCCAGGGCACTGCGAGTGACAGCCCGTTAGGATGATCATCAGGTTGCTTCAGACACGATTGTTTTTATCATCATTGCACGGTTACGAGCACGATAGCGATGCTTCAAAGTTTTAAACATTTGATGAGCGAAAATCATTAGGTTATTTTATTGCAGTTATTAGTGCTCACTATCTCGCGCGTGAAGCCGACATCGCCGCAATGGAGAGCGCACTGACGTTGTAATAGCCGCTTTTCAACTCAGTGTTATGACGTCCTGTGGCTAAAGACTGCAGTTTCACACGTGATCCTCATAATAGCCTATTCTGGCTTCCATTTTGTTGATACGTTTTCTCAATCAATAAAATTCATAAATCTGAGGCGAGCGGAGGGTGTTAGCAATCGCATATCGCGTGCTCGACATGGGCAGTCACTGATTATATTACAACACAAGGACTATAGAGCAAGGTACACAGTAAAAAAAAAAGCAGACTATAGCATTTACGAATGTGCTAGAACCGAGGAAGAAACGGTCTATAAATATATTCATGCCGTACACGCACATGTAAAAACGGAGCACCTGCAGACGACAGACGGTGAAGTCCGTGCTTTCCGCGGTTCAGCCAGTGCCCGCGAGGCGGCGACTCTGCTCGATCTCTCCGTCAATAGTTGTTACCGCATGACTAGATGATTATGATTATAATGATGGTGTAATGATAATTTTCTCTTTTCAAACGGGGGTAAGTAAAGCTTACGTCTTAGTAATGATAAATGAGATCAAAACGAAAATAAGTTAACGAAATGGGGGAAACGGGGAGAGTCACAATGAGGGTGTTTACGTCAACAAGACACAAGCCGGTCGAGTGTGGTTGTCAGCCTGGAATCGGCCTCTCGTGTTCATGTAAACACCATCGGGTCGCGTTGACCGAGTATCGAGTTGCGCCGAGTCTCATGGTGTAGGTTGCCCCAGCCAGACCTATTTTGAGCGCGCATGTAAGCGACAACGAGGCGGACCTGCCAGCGCTGAGGCTTGCGCGAGACCACTCATACACAATTTAAGGCGACAGCCTTATATGCCCCATGAAACGGAAAATCCGGCGAGCGTCCGGCGCTAACATCGGATGGCAAGAATGCCCATGTGACCAAGTGATGACGTCACGTTCCCGGCGCTACAACTGCTGCGGCTCGCACCGCGAAATCCCACGGTGAACAGAAACGGCATCAGACGGACGCCGTGGATCACTCTCAAAAGTAGATTAAGGTGGATTAAAGTGGATTAAGGTTGGTACAAATTACAGCAACGTGGATTAAGGTTGTTTAAATTTAAGGTGATAACATGGACAATTCCTAGTGCTTACGCATTCAGATCACTTAGGGATACTTAACTATCGATGTTGTATGTGCCGCCAGCGGCAACGGTATCAGGACAAGGCAAGGGCAAGCACCTGTGCATTGCTATCTCATCCATGCAACGATAAGAGCTACGAAATGTATCTGTTCCAAACGGCCGCGAGAACAGGAAGCCCTGTTTCGGACGCGTTGATGTTTCGTCTCTACGCTGCGTGCCGCGGTTGTCGGGACCAGTCCGAAGCGAGTCAAGTTTCGCCGGAAAGGCGAAGCATCGATTGCCATAGTAAATTAGCACAGAGCTATACGAAGGAAGGATAGTAGTTTTATCAGGCGTGTAAACTTCGAAACGTTCACTTACTAATTGAATTAACAAGCATGGTGTCACCGCGCACAGGGAAACATGAACACAGCGCGTACACGCGCTGCCAAAACGCTGGTGTGAGCAAACGCGGCAGCAGCAGCGAACGAAGTGACCGTGCCGTCTATCGCTTCAACGCAAGAGCGGCGAGAACACAGCGCGCAGAAATGTATGAGCTGTCTGCAGATCCCTTTTGAGATACCTGGAAACGTCGGCCGCGATGCGACGGAGGCGAGCGCTAGCTGGAGTTAATGGAAGGAACCGGGCGCGCCGCTCCGTGGCCCCCAAGACACCCACCGCGCCGGCGCGCGAAAAATGGAAGACGCCGCGGCCGGTGTGTGTACGGCGCGGCTGGTTTGTGTGGGTGAAGGGATTTCTTTGAGTTTTCGCGCGACAGAATTATGTTTTCTCGATAGCTAAATTACAATCCGAGAGCTATCACGTTTGTAGGTTGTGCGTAAGTCGCAGTTTATGATTTCACCTCTGCGTCCCCATTCCTCTCTCAAGGACCGACGCCGCGAGTCACCTTCGCATTCTAGCACGCACGATCTCCTTAGCAGAGTGGAATACCTCACATACAAGGCGCACAAGACAGCACAGACTAAACCCGTGACTGCAACTCAGACCTCTCGCGGGTCTGCACCGACGCGAAGCGTCTCTTCTGTGTCGGTTGTGACTTCGAGTTACCTTCACGAATGCCTACTCAGCTCTAATTGGAATGGCTGATAGTCCTGCATGTGATGTTTGCGGATGCGAGGAAAACATTGAACACTTATTGTGCCATTGTCCTCAATTTCAAGCACAAAGACAATCTTTGTCCAACACATTGAGGAAATTAGATGAACGTCCTCTGATTGAACAGACAGTACTGAGAGCACAATCCCCACCGATCATCGGCTTAGAAGGCAGTGAAGGCACTTTTGTGCTTTCTCAGAACGTCTGGTTTGCGCGAGCGGCTTTAACTCAAGTACTGTCCATACTCGTCTCTACATCTTCTCTCTCCCTTCTCTCTCTTCCCCTGCTCCCTTCCCCCAGCGTAGGGTAGCCAACCAGACTCTTGACTGGTTAACATCACTGCTTTCCTATATTCCTCTCTCTCTTCTGCGTATTTTAGCTTCAGAAATTCAATTAGTTCAGTCAATTACTTGCATCATATGTAAGGCCTGGGTATAAGTTGTTCGATAATCTTTTTGCCAATGCGACGTCTGACGCCGGATTTTCTGCGACACGGGTTCCTTAACGCTGTCGCATTAATACGGCGTGCGCGACCGTGGAAAGAACGCACTTGTTGGTGGAGTCGAAGCCGTTCCCTCCTCTCCCTCCCGCGCTGCCTCCCCGCTTTCCTCCATAAATGGCGCGCGAGATTGAGCCGCGACCATGGTCGCGACCATCAGTTTCCCTTGCGCCCGGTCGCGGAGTGCGCAGTTGGTGCCGGAGCACAACGCCGCCCCCCCCTCCTTCCCTCCCATCCCCACACGGCCTTTCTCGGGACAGAAGACGGCGCGTTAGCTCTCCGCTTTCTACGTTCGCGCGCGCCAGATTGAGCCACGATCGTCGGCTTCCCTCGCGTGCTTTCACTCGCACATACAGCGTACGACGCGCGCCGACGGTGTAATCGCCTTAGGACTTTATACGAAACATCACGGCGACGGCAACGGCAAAAATGCGACTGGAGTGTCCGTGTAATTGCTATCGCTATAAAACGCGGTGACATCGGGCTATGTCAGCTCCATTCATTGTTCGACCCGCTCTCGTCAGGTTCATGTAAACATAGCGAATCACAATGAACGCGGGAAATACGACTTCGATCAAGGCGCCCCCTCATGTCATCGCGGCCACGCGCCGTGACATCGGTATGCACCGTGCGTGGCGACATCAGGGGCGCTCTTATTTCCAGCTTGCTTAATCGGGCAGCAGCAGGAAGCCGGGCTAAGGAGCTGGTGTTGGAGGCGAGGAGCATATATGTGTACTTGCTAAAAGTGGAGAATAATCCCCAGCGGAAACACTGAAACAGTCCTCGAAGCAGTCGACCCAACGTCGGGTTGAGACGCAGCCCTTGTGCGTTCCCGGGTACTCGCTCTCACACGACCGTGTCCAACGCTCCTTACCTTCAGTGACCTCAAGAAAACCTGCGCACAATTAGCATGCCATGGACGATGAACTAGGCTGTCACCTAGGCGGTAAATTTGCAACAAGGCGAAAGAAGAATCTATGGGCACTTTGCTGAGCTAAACTGTCATAGGCGAAAGCCCATCTATGACGACCTCTGTTGCTGTTGTCTGAACTGTTCTGCAAACGGACGCCACCGTGGCCGCGCGCATGGAATGCATTCACAGCCATGTGGCTGCAAGGTTTGTCACCCATGTGCGCGCACCCCCACGCGCCCACTCGCACAGCGCTACTGGCATGGCACCTCCTCTCGTTGCTCCCCTCGCCGCTGATCACCACTTTCCTGTATACGTCCACCACGGACGGCGCCCTGACACTAAAAGCCCCACTAAAAGCTTACGCCTTAAAAAAAAAAAAACATTGTAAGTCCAGTCGGACGACGACTGCGTAAAAAAGTAGCTTGTTTAGATTCATTGCTGAGAGAGAGAGAGAGCAAATGATAAAGGAAAGATAGGGAGGTTAACCAGGACTGAGCCCGGTTGGCTACCCTACACTGGGGAAAGGGAAAAGGGGACGGAAAGATTAAAAGAAGAAAAGAAAGTCTACTGGTTATATCGTTCGGTCACTGAGCCCAGATCACAGACGCTGATTCAATCCAGTAGCCTTCAAATATCGCAGCAGAGCTTTTGTGGCCTTTTGTAGCTGCGATATGCGAGGCCATGGTCCCAAGATCTTCTTCAAGGTGAACGGTGTTCTATCTAGCTGATTGAGAGCTGTGCAGAGGTCATGTCTTTCGTCTTGAAAAGATGGGCAGTAGCACAGTAGATGTTCTATAGTTTCCTTCATTGCTGAATATTCATTGCTGAACATTCTGTATATGTGACCTCGTGATAATTCTCGCGAATGGAGCGATAGGCACATGAGTTGATTTGACAATATTAATTTCGCAAGGATCAAGATACTGTATGAGCCTGTAAAAAAGCTTAAAATATTGCTAAATAAAAAAAATACTGCTCCTGTGTGGAAACGGAACCAAAACATACAAACTTTATTAAAATAAAAATAGTAAAAGCACGAACGATGCAACTAAAGTGTTAATCAATGCAACACTGTATTACAGATGTAAATATGTATCAGTTGTCCAGATCAACATGTAGAGCGAAGCTTCTCTGACACTACGAACACTTAGGCTGAAATACATTTGCAAGTGATGTGTCTATAAAAAGCTGAGCCAAGAGGCGCGGTCTGCATTATTGTTAGAGTAAACGTTGTTACTGCTTTGGCAGTAAGAGCATACGTGGTGATCATTTTACCGGGATAGCAATTATATGAACACTCCAGGCGCATTTCCACCGTCGTCGTCGCGGTGACGTTACATATGAAGTCCAAGTGCGGCGGCGACTGCATATGGCGCGGCTGAGCGCAGCCATGCGCGCCCTATCTTGAAAGCGATCTGCGATGGGTACAGGGTCGTGGGCTGATAGCACCGTGTGCGCTGTGTGCTCACCGCTTAGTTTGCGTTAAAACAAGAGGCAGCACGAAGGTCAATTCGCTCGCTGCTGCTGCCGCTCTTCTTGACGTCAGCGTTTTGACAGTTTCAGCGGTCATCGAGTGAGATGTGTTTATGTGTGCCTGTAGGCGAGTGCCACCATGCTTATTAATTTTTGTTATTAAACAAATTTTGGCAAGTTTACACGGCCGATACAACTACTATTCATACTCAGTAAAGCTGTCTAATAATTGGTTATCGAAATCGATGCTTCGCCTTCCGGGTGAAACTGCGACTTTCTGTGTTTTACGAAAATTTTGAAAATCGGCTGTTACAGATAACACAATTCTAGTCATTGAGCTGGATTATTCACAGAGGCGGACATGCACAACAAATTGAAACAGATGTTGAGCCAATTAACAAAGTTTGACTATTTAACTTTTTTTACCTTGCGGCATATATGGTAATTACCTAACTGTAACCGGTGAATTTGCAAGGCGATCAACTTAGAACGAATTTCCAAATGGACACCAGTTTGGAGATATGCGCCATCGAACTTTGCTGTAAAAATGGACTGCTGTTCTACTTACTTTTTTATTAAAACGCTCTTTTATGCGTTGAAGCACAATAATAACTGAAACTCCGGCGGATTTCGTCCCCAATTTGGGAAATAATGTCTCGCAACTGGTGCAATCTTGGAATTCACTTCGAAAAAATAGGTCTTGCAAGCTCAGTGTCTACAATTTGTAAACGGTAATTAATTAAAAATTGAAAAGTCGTTAAATTAAGAATTAAAAAAGTAATTAGTGCAATTTCGATAATGCATTGATTAAGTGTTTCCATTTCTCGTGCAAGTCCACCTCTTCGAATAATACAGCTCAACAACATTAATTACGCTAAACTGGCGATTTTTTGAAAAAATCCTTAAAACTTAAAAATGATCCCCTCGCTTAAGTATCGAGCGGAAGAGGAGTGCAAACGCCCTGCACAGACTACAGAGGTATGCGATGCGTACCGAAGTGGCGAGGCGGGAGGCGAAGCGACGGGCCGATGAGATACGCACGGAAGAAGCACAGCTGTAAGCCAATCGAACGGCCGCCGAACAAGCCGCCGAGACTGAGGGGGCGGCGATTGAAGGACCACCACTTGCGGGACACAGACGCGTGCTTTGAAAAGCACTGTGTCGAAGCCGAATTGGGTGCGGCGTGTAGCGTCCGCGGCCGCCTGTGGTTCCGATCGTACGACGTCAGGGTGTTGCGACCTGCGTATGTGGCGGTCGTCGAGCGTTTCCCCGGGAGAACGTGAGTTCGTTCGGGCTTTCCGCAGGTGCAGGGCAAAATGCTTCACATTGACTTGATAATCATAGAGGATGGTTCGATCCTGCCGTAACTAAAAAAGAAAACCTAAAAGGGAACGTCAGGGAGACAGAATTCAGGAATGCAGAAAGTGCGTAGTTCGCACTAAACCAACAGCAATGGTCCTAAATATTTCATCAGCAGTTGCGAGAACCATTTTGCTTAGCAGCAACCTGCAATGCAGAAAGGGCCCGGCTCCCAACTTCTCTGTCGAGTTATAACACATAGTCTGTCTCAACACTTTACGCTCGGAGTTTCTCCTTCTTTTTTGTTTAATATAAGGACTACAGTGTGTGGTGATAGAATTGCACGCGTACATAGATAAGCTGCGAACGTAGTTGCAAACCCGTTTTATTTTACATACACGTAGAGATGCGTTACAACCACGCACTCCTGCGTGCATAATAGTGAAGCCGCCAACGACGTTCCTGCAAGAGGTGCGTAAAAGGAGCACGGGCACCTTGGAAGGGACGGGCGAATGAGGACGAAAATAAACGGGGTAGCCACGCAGCCGAATATTGTGAAGAACATCCGAATAACCATGGGGCTGAATTGACAGAGCTATTCGTTCGTACGTGCGATCTGCTATCAGCAGGCCGCCTTCTCTAACAATATCTCCTGCACCAGGACCGACTTAAATTTCCTCTGAAGAACAATGCTAGCGCAAGAACTTTTTGTGAATATGGGACCAGGTGTTCACTTAGATACCATCTGAAACAAGATGCAGATGTCATGCCATTTGTATTTCAGATACTCGCAGCATAGTTTGTTACAGTGTAAGGCGACGGATTACGATAAGTTTTGATCATGCTGTTTAGGGCATTTATGAAAGTCCCGCGTGTTTTTATATGTATTTTGTCATTATGGACTTTCAGCACAAAACCTAGTATTTTTCAAATTGCAGTGCAGCAGCACGTAGGCTGAAGGTCCCAGCACATACCCGTGCAGTGTAGTCGCCCATGCCACAAGTATTTTATTTAGGCGTAATCTCTCTCTCTCTCTCTCTCTCACTATCTCGTATAGGCGTATACACGCACGCACACGCATACACACACGCACGCAAGCTCAACGGGAGTGGGCTATTGTATGCTTCCTCCAACTCATCATGGGCATCATCTGGGCGTGAATTGGATTCTCAAGCCACTCTTTGGCCTAAGGACCATTTCGGAAACTACGTTGACTTCATCCCGCTGATCAAGTGATTTCAACTTGAAACGACGTAGTATATTAGCGATGACAATCTTCTCTTCTGACAAGGCAAACTTCTGACCTGCGTCGAGAAAAACGAAACAGCAAAGTACAGATTTTGATGCCGTTTTATGGAAGACCACAGCATTTAGTGCAAGTTAAATTAGAAACATGTTGGGTTAAGAGCCGGCGGTATTCTCCTCATAAATATCCACTGCAGAGGATCCACAAGTAGTTCATTTCTATTTACTTTTCGGAAAGACAGTTAGGCAGCTTCAAAAGCAAGGCATTACTGATTGAAAAAAGAAAAAGAAAAGCTAATATGACAGATATATATGGACAGTGCGTTTGTTACTAGTGAGCACAACAGTAACAAGAGGAAAACAATTTGATCTAAACTCAAGTGTCTCGATTACAAAAAATAATGGCTTTATTTTATTTGAGAACTGATAGTTATGGCTTCTTCATCACACTTCTGCCCAAGGCAACACAACATTTTTGTGTCTTAAAAAAAGTCAGCAGCACCTTTGCTGACTGATGAAATTTTGTGTCCCTAGGCTGGCAAGTTGGCTATGAGCGACGCTGTATATGAGGACGTCAGATTAATTTAGACCGACAGGGGTTCTCTCACGTGCACGCGTATAATAAATATAAGCGTACGATAGCTTATTTGCATTCTGCCTTTCATCGTGATGAGGCCGTCGCTGACCAGGGATCGAATGGAGCTCGTGCTCAACAGAATGCCGTATGGCCACTGAGCGAGCGTAGCACACTAAGGTGCACATCATTACGTGAGAAATTTGTGTGACTGATCACCCGCCATCGCTTCTTCGCGAGCCCTTTTCCTTACTGACATTGCAGGGACTGTAGATTCCCCCTTCGTCAGGCTCGCTGGCTGACAAAGAGGATATGGTTTTGTTAAGGTCGTTTGAATGTCTCACAAACCGAAATTCATGGCATCCTGCTTTATGTATCATATCCGGAGGTCTAACAGATCATGTAGGTTTTCTTTGTTTAGTGATTAACAAGGTATTTGAAAATGAACTCATTGGTCAAACAACTCAAAATAATGATACAACCAATTGTTGGCGCCCTGTTCTATCTGCATTGAACGCGTATGATGAGGCCTCACCGAGTTGGAGAAGACAAAACCCGCGTGATTTCCATCGGAACGCAGACAAGATGGATGACCTGGCGTCTCTGCTATTTTATAGCCTGGCTAAACACGCTGTACATACTGTTAGTACAGCGTTGTGTAGATGTGAAATATTGTCAGGCGTTTTGTACTAAGCTATCAACTCACCGTAGCGAGGATGTCCGTAAAGTGGCAGAGAAGCCAGGTAAGAGCACTTCTCAAGCAATGGATTGCATTGCGTGCATTGGGGTACTTTGCTGGCAAGCTTTGGGTCGCATTGCGTGGGTAGGTGGATAAACCATTCGGAACAGAATATTACGTGGGGGCGATACTAGTATTAGCTGTAGCTGCCGGAAAGTGTTTTGCCCTTCTGGACACGAAAATGCACTACATCACATTGAGTGAGGAACATGCCGATCAAAGTGCTCTATGGATGGATGGATGGATGGATGGATGGATGGATGGATGGATCGGAGTATGTCATACAGTGTTGACTGCGTTCACCCTCGGCAATAAACTTAGCGTTCTTGTCCTTCCACAGTTAACAGTCCTTCCACAGCCAACGAGATGTTGCGAGATAGCTCATTTCTGTCTGTTCTGCGCCGCTACAGCAGAAGCAGCAGTTGCGCCGTCAACCTATTGTGGTTGCCTCAGTCAACCTACTGATGGATGGATGGATGGATGGATGGATGGATGGATGGATGGATGGATGGATTGGATGGATGGATGGATGGATGGATGGATGGATGGATGGATGGATGGATGGATGGATGGATGGATGGATGGATGGATGGATGGATGGATGGATGGATGGATGGATGGATGGATGGATGGATGGATGGATGGATGGATGGATGGATGGATGGATGGATGGATGGATGGATGGATGGATGGATGGATGGATGGATGGATGGATGGATGGATGGATGGATGGATGGATGGATGGATGGATGGATGGATGGATGGATGGATGGATGGATGGATGGATGGATGGATGGATGGATGGATGGATGGATGGATGGATGGATGGATGGATGGATGGATGGATGGATGGATGGATGGATGGATGGATGGATGGATGGATGGATGGATGGATGGATGGATGGATGGATGGATGGATGGATGGATGGATGGATGGATGGATGGATGGATGGATGGATGGATGGATGGATGGATGGATGGATGGATGGATGGATGGATGGATGGATGGATGGATGGATGGATGGATGGATGGATGGATGGATGGATGGATGGATGGATGGATGGATGGATGGATGGATGGATGGATGGATGGATGGATGGATGGATGGATGGATGGATGGATGGATGGATGGATGGATGGATGGATGGATGGATGGATGGATGGATGGATGGATGGATGGATGGATGGATGGATGGATGGATGGATGGATGGATGGATGGATGGATGGATGGATGGATGGATGGATGGATGGATGGATGGATGGATGGATGGATGGATGGATGGATGGATGGATGGATGGATGGATGGATGGATGGATGGATGGATGGATGGATGGATGGATGGATGGATGGATGGATGGATGGATGGATGGATGGATGGATGGATGGATGGATGGATGGATGGATGGATGGATGGATGGATGGATGGATGGATGGATGGATGGATGGATGGATGGATGGATGGATGGATGGATGGATGGATGGATGGATGGATGGATGGATGGATGGATGGATGGATGGATGGATGGATGGATGGATGGATGGATGGATGGATGGATGGATGGATGGATGGATGGATGGATGGATGGATGGATGGATGGATGGATGGATGGATGGATGGATGGATGGATGGATGGATGGATGGATGGATGGATGGATGGATGGATGGATGGATGGATGGATGGATGGATGGATGGATGGATGGATGGATGGATGGATGGATGGATGGATGGATGGATGGATGGATGGATGGATGGATGGATGGATGGATGGATGGATGGATGGATGGATGGATGGATGGATGGATGGATGGATGGATGGATGGATGGATGGATGGATGGATGGATGGATGGATGGATGGATGGATGGATGGATGGATGGATGGATGGATGGATGGATGGATGGATGGATGGATGGATGGATGGATGGATGGATGGATGGATGGATGGATGGATGGATGGATGGATGGATGGATGGATGGATGGATGGATGGATGGATGGATGGATGGATGGATGGATGGATGGATGGATGGATGGATGGATGGATGGATGGATGGATGGATGGATGGATGGATGGATGGATGGATGGATGGATGGATGGATGGATGGATGGATGGATGGATGGATGGATGGATGGATGGATGGATGGATGGATGGATGGATGGATGGATGGATGGATGGATGGATGGATGGATGGATGGATGGATGGATGGATGGATGGATGGATGGATGGATGGATGGATGGATGGATGGATGGATGGATGGATGGATGGATGGATGGATGGATGGATGGATGGATGGATGGATGGATGGATGGATGGATGGATGGATGGATGGATGGATGGATGGATGGATGGATGGATGGATGGATGGATGGATGGATGGATGGATGGATGGATGGATGGATGGATGGATGGATGGATGGATGGATGGATGGATGGATGGATGGATGGATGGATGGATGGATGGATGGATGGATGGATGGATGGATGGATGGATGGATGGATGGATGGATGGATGGATGGATGGATGGATGGATGGATGGATGGATGGATGGATGGATGGATGGATGGATGGATGGATGGATGGATGGATGGATGGATGGATGGATGGATGGATGGATGGATGGATGGATGGATGGATGGATGGATGGATGGATGGATGGATGGATGGATGGATGGATGGATGGATGGATGGATGGATGGATGGATGGATGGATGGATGGATGGATGGATGGATGGATGGATGGATGGATGGATGGATGGATGGATGGATGGATGGATGGATGGATGGATGGATGGATGGACGGACGGACGGACGGACGGACGGACGGATGGACGGATGGATGGACGGACGGATGGACGGACGGACGGACGGACGGACGGACGGACGGACGGACGGACGGACTTTATTGTGGTCCTTTAGGGCGCGTGTTAGCGCGCAGCGTGCCGCTCCCACATCGGGAAACTGACCACATAAAAATCCACATCTATGTGCCTATGGGTACAGAGATGGTCAGATAGTAAGTCCGATAAGAGATTGCTGGCTTACATGGAGCTCACGGAATCCGCTAAACTTCACACAGGCACGGCTTCATTTTGCGAATTGGTTCTTTTAACCTCGATTTTCATTTGAAGAGTTTTGGTGAGAGGGGCCTCATCTGGTCGGGTCGTACTGATTATCTACGTTTACCACCAAAGCCGTTTACTATGTAGATCAAAGAAATGACGGCGAAACGACAGACTCAAACACATGCAGATTTCAAGAGTGTGAGTGAAACAGGCCATACAGAAAGTTTTAAAACACATATCTGGTTCAATTTGCACACTGGCACACATACACATATCAGTTTATTTGAGATTAATGCTGATTTTCTCCATTGAACCCCCCGCAGTAACTCAGTTGCTGTGAAATAGCGCTGCTCAGTACAAGGCTACAGGTTTTATTCCAGGCCACGCCGGCCGCATTCTCATTAAGGCGGAATACAAAGAAAAAAGCTTATGTACTGAGCTTTGGGTGCATGTTAAACAGCCTTAGGTGGCTTAATGAGTCAACAGCCCTCCTCTATACGGCTTCTGTCGTAGACATTAAGCCTTACCAATCACACAACCGTCTCCCCTTTTTGCAGAACAACGTACTGAGATCGTCACATTGTCACACCAAATGAATGGCAGTGTAATGCAGCCTCTATAGGTCGATGGGATTATGTTGGTGCCTTTTCTGTTCGCCTGCCTACGTGGCAGTAACCTTTCCATTCAGCTCTATTTTTTTTCTTTTGTCAGTCACCTTCCCTTCCCTGTTACACCCTTTCTGTAGTACGACAGGGCAGATATATTGCTTCGAATAGCTTCGCTATATTTCCGCTCTTATTCTTGTTTTTGTTCAACCACGCTTCGACAACTGGGCAGCCTTGGCCAACCTGGACATCCTTCATTAAAAAAATAGGATTGTTTATATTTACTCTGACACAATGTAACCCTCGGTTTTGAACATTAAGTTTTGTATATATAGCATAACTCTTACCGATACAGTTGCGAGGACCAGCGGAGAAAGGAATGTAAGCGAAAGGATGTCTGCCTTTCGCATTTTCTGGGAAAAACCTTTCGGGCTGAAACTCCTCCGGTTTTGGAAACACATTCTCATCTCGGTGAAGGCAGTACACAGGAACTCTCACAATGGTGCCCACTGGGAATGTTACTGTTCCTGGTGGAGGATAAGCAGATCATAAGCATAGCCTCATACCAATTCTTTGCGGGTAAAAAGGAGTTCACTAATGACCTGCAAAATATAAGCAGGATTTAAAATATACCAATCTGAAATGGTGCCTCGCATGTTCTCGTCATGAAACTGACAGATGGATATAGTCTTTGTGCTTCCTACAAAAGAGAAGAAATAAATGAAGTACATCACATTCATATGCTATATTACAACAAGTTGTTCAAGGCATGAACGCAATATCTTCGAAAGCACAATAAAAATACCTTTATGCAGCTTTCAAGGTACTTCATTTCTCTCAAATCTTCGGCCGTCACCGGTCGATGCTTCTCACTTCCGAATATTGCGTCTAATTCGTCGTGTATTTTCTGTTGCTCAGCTGGATGGTGGCCAATTAAAAACAAAGCCCAGCTGATTCCCATTGCCGTTGTGTCGTGCCCCTGCGCCATGACGAAGGCAACGCTTTTATTTAATGTGGAAGTTTGAGTTCGCCGAGCAGTCTACATTGTTTCGCAACGAAGCATGTACAATTGCTTTGTAATATCAAGCGATTAAGTCAGCTCCAACTTCCAGTAAAAGTTGCATTAAAATTGATATTTAGTGAAACAACGCATCATATGGTAGAGAAATATTGGCAATTTTTTTTTACATTACAGTATATGGTTTTGGCGACGTCTTTAAATCTGCATATTTTGTGTATAATGGTTGACCTAAAGCTCTGGTAACGCAGCTACTTTTGATAAGACTCTGCTCAAACCTTGGTAGTGTCGTCCAGTACCATGTTTATGCGTTGTTACTTCGCCTTTTGTGACCATGCAGGATACATCACTAGGTGTGAAGTCTGGTTTTCTTAAACTGGATGGCATGAGGTAAATTTAGATGACAAAAAATATACTTCACACGATTAAACGACTCATTTCCTTGAGGATCTAATTTTACTGAATAGCTCCAATGAACCAGTGTGAAGTAGTAATTTGATATTGTCACATTAGTTTCAGTTTCTTACGCTTTCGCTGTACCTGCTGCCGTTACTCGCGCGCTAATGCATGCGATACTCTTCTTATCAAAGACAAAGTGTAAAATAAGTAGAATTACAAGAGTGATTGCATGCTGCAGACAGAGCCTTAGAAGCAGCTAAAAACACAAATATTTTGGTCGACATTCGCAAAATGTCTGTTCTTGACCTCATACATCTAGGAAGCCCCTCGACATGTTTATGGGAAGACATCTGTGAAGTCGTGAAGGACGACGACGTACTAGGCGAAGTAGTAGAGAAGCCCTGTACCAAAGGTCTTTCACACTCCGAATAAAGTACATTCTATCTCTTTCTCTCAGAACGCATAGGTGACGCGCACGATTTGTTTCCGTTGCAGCAATCATCTTGTTGTCACCACTTTACTATATCAAGGGTGGCGCCCGAGTGCCAGCCAATGAGAAAGCGCTTACGAATGAGAAAAATGAAGAAATAAATAAATAAATAGTTCAATAAAGAAAAATAAATAAACAATATGTGAAAACGGGCCTTGTTGCTTGCTGTTTTAAAGTTTATTTCCTTAGGCTAGACACAGGTACAGTTATGAAAATCTGCTGGAGTGTTCCAGTGCGTCCAAAGAGAGAAACGAAAAAAAGAAAAACAAGGTAAGCTTCATTTCGCGCCTCAAGAAAGATGAGAAATATTAGGTCGACTGGGTCTTCCCCTGTGGCCGAGGGCTAACGTTGTTGCCGATCTTACAGGGTTTTTGATTACACTAAATTACTCCGATCAATACACATGAGACGAGGTGCAATGCGTAATCCGGTCAACTACGTGAGTGTAGGCGAACCAGGCGATCAAAAAAAAAAACCATTTAACAACTGATACGAATGCAAGCCTTAAACGACTTCTTTTTTTTACCATACTTGTCGCAGTGTACATTGATTGATAAGCGGCTAGAACTACAGCTTCATGCTGGCTTACCTCGAACATGAACGTGTCCACTTCTTCTCGTATATCTTCTTCGTTGATACTCGCTGAGTCTCTCAAGTGTTCAGTAAGTAGAAGGTCCAGAAGCGGTCTTTTCCTTTTCTGTTGTTCTACATTCTCGCTATCGACATCGGTCTGATCTTCTAGGTGATTTTGCTTTTGCAACAGTTTCTTTCTTTCCTCTATCACCTGGTCGAAAAAAAGCACGGTATCGCATGTAAAGAATTTTCTTCATGACCGTAAAGAATATAAGAACTACCTTGAAGAAAGATGCAGTGATTATAAATAAAAATTAATAGTAAGCGCCAGATGTAATATTTATGCTATAAAACTTTGTATATAAGTCAAAATCTGTGGAAACACGTGCCAAATCAGCTGCACTTCCTGAGGCATAAAATTGTATTAATCATATTAAAAATGATTATTATTATTATTCATGGCACTGTTGTTATTGTTGTTCTATTTATTTTTAATGAAACGCTAAAGAGAAACGTTCAATAAGTTTATACTGGCAACGTATTCGTTCAAAACTATATTTTTATTCATACGGCTGAATTAAGTATGCTGATTACAATTACAAAAAAAATCGCCGACGATTACGATACTCCTTAATGTGATATTTGAGCGCAGCTCTATACGTGTTTTCATTTCGTGATATATTGAAGCAATGGATTTGAGAGAGATATGGTGCAGAGCCGGCGATCGTCGAAAGTCTGATCCGCAGGTCAAGCGCGTCGGCTGTTATACATGACTCGTCGAAGGTTCCAGTGTAATAGCTGGTGCCACGTGACTTCCAGAAAGTACTACACAATTAGGGTCACGCATACAATCAGATTACAAAACGATCGCAAACCATTACAATCGAAACAAGCGCGAACGAGAGCTGATGTGAGCAGACGATAGTACGAAACGAGCGATCCGGCTGATGCCAGATACGAGTAAGCATCGATCCTTTGGGCGGGTCCGAGTGTCACCAGTTTCCCGCGCGCACCTCTCATTGGTATCCGCAATTCGCGGCTCGCGTCGTTCGTCTTCTGCTCCGCGTTCGCTTTTGCATCTTTCGCTGTGCTCGTTCGCTCGGTTACGCCGCCGCCGACGCCGACGCTCGTCGAAAGAACGGGCGCCCATTTTTGAGAGCTGCGCTCTCAAAAATGAAGACCATACTTCCGTTTCTTAAAGTTGGCGCCCAAACAGCCGCACCTGTATGTTAGCGCCGCATCGCAAATTGAGTGTATTTTCGTATCCTGGTCCTTCTCGAGCAGAATAAAAGTAATCAAAACCTAATAGGTCATTTAACATGCAATGCATTTCCTCTCTATCGGTAAACTATTCAGTAGCTAAGACGACAAGCTGAAAAAATTTGTGACTTCACAGAAAGCTTATGCGAGAACTTCAAAGAGGTGCGGCTGCTGATATTTCGTTTCTGCATGTTTTCTGGCGTACCGACAAAGCCGCCGCTCGCAGTAAGAGCGACCTATTCGACATTATTGAAATGTAGTTAATTGATACAGCTTACCCTAATATTCCTCCTTAGCGTTCCTTTAAACCAGTGCGCTTATATTGTCTAAACATGACGCGCTTGTTCGCGCAGTTCCGAAGTAATCACGTTGTTAATCATATTTTCCAACAAAAAGTTCGGAAGTCGTATTCGCCAGTCATTCCAGCGACTAAATAGAGTCTATAAATTTGGAATGACATATGGGGGACCAATATTCCCTTTCAAGACGTCTAAACTGAATGCACGATGTAGTGTCTATTCTGATATCCCGAGTTCTGTGCGTCGTGCAACGGTTACTCCTACTGAATTTATTATGACGATTTCCAAGTTCGAGCAGACCTGCAGTGTTTTAAGTATAGTGTCGTATATTGGGGTGACTAAAAAGAAACACTCAGTGGTTTTTCATCGAGTGCCTTGGATCGGGCGCCAAAACGCAGAGGTGCTAAAGCATGCAGTGCCGGTACGATAACAACGTATTTGTACCTTTCTTGTGAATGTGTGGAGTGTGTTCAGGCAGTCGTAGTACTCCTTGCCCATGGAACTGTGCTTGAATATGTACTCGCTACTGAAAAATGGGTTCAGCATTCGGAGTAAAAACAACTCTCCCAATCTGGAAACAAAAAGAAAGATAAAATTAAACGAAGTCATCATAAAAAAAGATATTGAGACATCACGCACTATGGGAAACAATGGTATCCGAAGCATGCAGCAGGTAGCTGGCTATTTAGACCCGTCAGGGGTTCCCCAAAGCGTTAATAGACCGCTCAAGCTTGTATGTGTAAGAAGATAAAAGGCATGACTACAATGGTGATGACAGCAACAACGATGGCACTGGAATGGTGACGACGACAACAACGATGAAAGTGGAATGGTGACGACGACAAGACAACGACACGACAACGATGGCATGAGGCCAGCCAGTTTGAAGGCGGTGTACTGGCAACCGAGACGAGAGAGGCAGCTACCAGCAAAACGCCGGATTCAGGCGAATAATGTTTCGCGCCGTAGGTGCTTCAACGTCCATTACAGCAACTACGGAGCTGTGTGTACAAAAGTACGATTCATATCTTCCCAACCTTAAATGTCGGCTATCTTGTGCGACGTTGTGCATGAACTTTACCCTACTTAAATTGATGTACGTAGCTGATTTATTGTGCTCCGACAAAGCAACATTAAAACCTGTTTCATTACAACCTGAGCCGAGGGTCGTGCACTGGAGTCAAATGTGCCGATCCCGAAGGCAGTGCAATGAAAAGAATGTAGAAGTGCGGCATATTATACTTCGCATTAAGAGGAAGCTTTAGCTCGAGTGCTCCTATCGAAATACATGTAAAAGGAGAATTCGTTTTTCTCGGCAACCACTGCACCAAATTTGACGAGGTTTGTTGCATTTAAAAGACAAACTTAAAATCTAGTGACTGTTGGTTTCGAATTTTTGAGTTAGATTGTCAATTCTTTATTAAAAATTGGCAAAAATCGGAAATTTTCAAAAAACGAAACTATCAAGTTTACAACTCTGTAACTTAACCACTAAAAATGATAATACAATTCTGTGAATTGCATCTAATTGTACATCTAAAGCGGACAAAATTGATATGTTACACATGAATATAAAAAAATGTAATCATTGGGAAATACAACTTTTGCAAAACCGTTGTAACCAACGTAGCAAATTCATGTAAGATGTAAGATGACATATTGAATTTGTCCGCTTTGAATGATCTAATGAATGTCGTTTACAGAACCGCGATATCAGTTCTTGATGCAAAGCTATGAATTTGTAAACTTCGTGATTCTATTTTTTTCTAACGGTCAAATATTTGAAAATCGTTTTAAGAAAATTCAAGCCCTAAATCGAAATTCCGCTTCCAACAGTCACTAGAATTTAACTTTCTCTTTCAAATGCGACAAATTTCATCAAAATCGGTCCAGGGGTTATCTCATAAAAACGTTTTTGCGTTTTACATGTATTTGAATAGGCCGCGTCGGAGTTGGGCCCGAGCTAAAGCTTCCTCTTAACACGATAAGTTGTAGTCTGTGTGAGATCAAGATTACTCCAGTCACCGAGGGGACACCTTAAGGTAGTAAAAACAGTTTTTTCCTTCTTCCTAGCGCTGACGTTTGATATTGTCGCGTTCTATTCGGTCCACTTTATACAGACATAGCGGTGAATGATCATGCAGGGGGACTATCCTTGAATTATAAAGATACAGCCCGAGCAGTGTAAATGTTTCTTCCTTTCGTATTTGTGTAAACGCATGCGTACCCGCAGAAAGCCACGCGCTCTGGGCTACAAGGTCAGCTTTTTGTTGATGTTCTTTTGTCAGACGTCTGGCTGACAAAGCCATCGTTCTTTCACGCGTCCGTCCTGGCTGCTATTATGGCGCAAAAGAAGCGCACCCATATTAACATATACTTTTTTCAGTTCTCGTGTATCGCAGCTATGCCTTGTCCTTCTCGCGCGGTGAGTTCGAAGTGCACTACTACGGTAAGAAATTAAGTGTGTAGATACGCTGATAATTTGTTTACTTGTTTTACAGCTAATACCAAACGGCAGCCTATCTACCGTGGCAAGGGATGATTTAGGTGTTTCTGGTCCTGCACCATGAGCCTGAACTTTACATCAATGATCCTGTGCGAACTCATTCGGTTTACGTCACGCAGTTAAGATTTCCTGGACGTATGCACGGCGCGCAAACAAATTCATCCTTCCTTGCGCATCGTCGCAGTATACGCTTGTTAAAATCGTAGCATCAGGTCGTGCTTTTGTCTGTCTTTTGAAGAAGGTCAGCATTAGCTTCATAAAAGGTCGCATTGAGCAGCAAGTGAGTCGTTTAATATCCACTGGCTATTCCACTAGTGAAATCATAGAGGTGATACGCTGACTCGGTTATTAATTAATATATTAATATATTAAATTATAATTAATAATATAATTATGGGGTTTTATGAGCCAAAACCACTTTCTGATTATGAGGCACGCCGTAGTAGGGCATTCCGGAAATTTGGCCACCTGGGGTCCTTTAACGTGCACCTAAATCTAAGTACACGGGTGTTTTCGAAATGCAGCCGCCGTGGCCAGGATTCGATCGCGCAACCTCGTGCTTAGCAGCCCAACCCCACAGCCACTAAGCAACCAAGGCGAGTCCCGACATAACATCATGGTAATAAGCTTCTTGCAGCACCAAGCAAGCTTTCTGGATTGAGCCGCCATAGCGTCAAAAACTAATTGAAAAGCAGCTACGGGACAAAACTTGCCATTCAATTGGGCCACGGAGTAATTTACAGTATTTATTTTACGTGAAGAAAGGTTTACATGGGCCAGACAAATCGTTTTATCAATGAAATGATACGTGAGCAACTTTCTTGGATGACCGCACGCTTTTTTTTCTTGAATACGACTGTACCTAAGATTTTAGCATGTGCGTGCGGTGGAAAAGAGACGACCGATTTTTAAGCGCTAGCCTCTGGAAACATACAATACAGAACGCTTCAGTGAACGTCTCTCATGCGCACCTATGATGAATTTAGGTATCTTGATCAATGCCTGCACATTTAGACATAAAGGATTGCAGTGATCGGGCACAAGCGTAAAATGTTGGCTAGCGCTATCTTAGTACTAACAGCTGTAAGTCCCCCCAAAATGGTTATTCCAGCGTTTGGCCTGTAACCTTGTTGATCTTTCTCCTTTTCTTGTTTGTGTTGGTTCCTTATTCTTAAGGCAAAAGCTCTGTTTGCCTATGGCAATTGACAAAACATCAGCCCAGGCTGGCAAAAATGCCTGCGCTGAGATCTGTCATGTCCGGCTCTCGTCCTTCGGCTTCGTGTCTCGCTCTGCGTCGCTGCCGAGCTCAGCAGGCTACACCAGAAGCTGTCGCTTGGCGTAACCTTTCTTTCCGTTTCCAAGCGAAGCTTGTTATTGCCTCACTCGCGTCAGCGTCTGTGTTGGTGCTGCCGTACGAAAAAGCTCAAGCCGCGCTAAAATAAAAATTGCATGTCGGGCTGCTGATTGGAACCACCTACCCTGCGTTGCGAGACCACTACGCTAACTGATTCAGCCACTGTCGGTTTGTTTTATTGCATGGACTTATGAGTGCTGTCAATCGAAAAATGTTACATTACGTTGGAACACACATGAGAAACAAATGAACCCATGGTACGCAGTCCAATGAAAGTTCAAAATTCGGGCAAACAAACACAAGCGTAATACACGGCCTTTAAAGCGGGGTTTTACATGCATGTGGAAGTAGACGCAGTGCAAGGCGCGAGACAATTACAGACGTGTCCTCCCTCCTGAGGAGGACGGAAATGGTGTGATCACGTGTTCGCTCGCCCCGCGTCCGCCGTTTGCCGCCAGTTCAGGCCCGCCAGTCAGATGGGGAGGTCGAATTTGGTTCGTTTGGCCGAAGAACAGGCAGCGTTTGATGAACGCTGCCGGGAACTCGTTCGAGAAAGGGCTCGTCGTCGACGTGCCGACCTTGCCGTGAGGGAGC
Organism: Dermacentor variabilis; assembly: GCF_050947875.1. Lineage (NCBI taxonomy): Eukaryota > Metazoa > Arthropoda > Arachnida > Ixodida > Ixodidae > Dermacentor > Dermacentor variabilis. The sequence goes on along the minus strand of NC_134568.1, from coordinate 115,558,736 downwards.
GCGAAGCCAAGGCGTTACGACACGAAAGAGCCGCGGATCCCGAGTTTCGCTTGCACCCCTCTTCACAGTAGTGGAAGGGCGGTCAATTTTTATTGTTTACGACTGGGGAATGTTTATGGAGTTGCTTCGTAGCGAAAAGACATCGCATTTCCAAAATCTAATTCAATTATGGGGTCAAGGTCCCGAAATTACATAGTTTGTTATGAGGAATGCCGTAGTGGAGGGCTCCGGACTAAGTTTCGACCGCATGGGGTCCATTAACATGCACTCAACGCATGATAAACGGGCGTTCTTGCACATCGCCCACATCGAAATGCAGCCGCCGCGGTCGGAAATCGAACACGCGACCTCGTGTTTAAGAGCTAAACGCCATAACCATTGATCCACCGCGGTGGCTCACTTTGAAGAGCCGAAAGGTGTTGTGGCGATTTTTCCCCGTACGCGTTTTACTTAGGCCAGAAAATACGTGCTAGAGTGTTACACTAAACAAAGATTTGATAGAAGCTGATGAGGCTGCCGGTTGGTAGAGGTCCTAGTCTTGCAACGACTGCTCCGGCTGAGTGCCACCGCTTGAATATGCCAGCTTAAGACCAGCCGACACGATGAAGAGAGAAAGGGACGTTGCGAGTGGCTACCTAAGTAAGCATGCGGTGGGAGACAGACGAACAGGACTAGCAGCAACGCGGTGCACCAAAGAATAAACAAAGCGAAACCCACCTGTTCACGGCCTTTACGTACGGAGAATGCTCATTATGTTGTGCACGAATTGATGTCCCCATTATAGTCTCTGGAAAAGGAAAAATCTATTAAGTTGCGTATTTAAAGTGAATGCACGTACATGAAAGTAAAACTATGAACTAGTCATATAACGCAGAGTTGAAGTGTTCTTGTTTGTTTATTTCAAAGGCACAAGTAGATACAATATATATATATATATATATATATATTAATCCTTGTTTGCATTGCGCTGCATACCACGGATGTGTTTGTTGTTTATGTCTAAACTACAAGAGCCAGTTCGGAATCGTTTATTTAAAGTGGGACAGTACTTGGCTACGCCGGCTGTTTCATGCAACTGGAAGCAAACTTTAAAAACAAAGGGGTACACTTCAGACGGATCAGAGCAGCGGCATATTGTTGTAGCCGTCTTGAGTCGCTCAGATTACGTTTTGACGTGCAATTAATCAGCTAATCAGTTACGGTTATTTGCGCCAAATTCTAAATATTCATTTCAGGGCATAAGTCCTGTTTTAAATATTGCAAAGCGTGATCAGAAACACTTAATAAATTTGTTTCCATGCCGTTATCTTTTACATGGTTCTTTTTTTCCGGGCTATGAAGAAAGCTCGGGAAAGGCGAAAACACGAGCGTTACTGCACGCTTGCGCCCCCTGGATTTCAGCGCACTTAATCGGGTTTCCAAAGAACGAAGCTTGCATACCAGTTTAAAAAAGGTAAAAAGCGACTGACCACGGCGTGTAACGTACGTCCCCCACTCTATTTGTGAAGATCGAAATCCGCCACGGTCCTAAATGATTAGCGGTAAGCCGCTCCTAAACACGAATGTAAACACAGTCGTCGGCTTTCGACAGGCATGTGGGCTTCGTTCTTTTGAAGCCCCCATCCAGTACGCTGCGATCTAGACGGGCAAGCGTGCAGTGACGACATTTATTTATTTATTTATTCGGGGCCTTTCTTTAGAATCCTGAAAAAGCCACGTAAAAAATAACGCCATGTAAACAACTTCATTAGTTGCTTCTCAACAGGATTTCCCACTTTTCAAATACGACTTATGCCCTTAAGCAAACAATAAAAAATTGTTTATAATTAAACATAATGATGAGTTAACTAATCTAAAATCACAAATAGTCCGCGTAACCCATGATTCATTCGCCTAAAGTGCACCACTCCGTTATTGAACTTTGGTTCTGGTTACGTGAAACACGCGATATATCGTGCTTTGCTTTACCTTGTTTAGTCTTGGACAGATCGTTGACAAGAAGCGTCAGGCTCAAACGGAAACCACCAGATGATTTTATTTCTTTCTTTTTTCTGGCTATGGCAGTAGTGCAGGGAGCGCCGGCCAACACCTGCGCGAACGCACCGCCGCTCGAGCCCGCGCGTCTCTGCCGCTACGACAATGGCGACGCCTTGGCGATGGTGCAGACTGTACAACCTTATAACGATCTAGACTTCAGCGGCTCCTCTTGTACTGAACCCTGTTGCTGCGACAAAAGCAGGCTTTAACCACGGGCAGCGCCATCTTCTAAGGAACTTCCTTTTGCGTTTAACTCAACTTCATCTTCGCCCCCCTACAATGTTGACTGTTCTGACCTCCCAAATACAAGCACAGTCACTATCGATCTCAGAGTATGTGTGGAGCGAAAAACCTCGCAGCGAAGTACTTAGTGTGTCCAGCTCCTAACTGCACATTGCTGCTCTGACATGAGTTTCCCTGGGTATACCCTCCGTGCGTTTTGTCTACTTTCGTACTCAAAAGCTGTAGTGTTGCAAAAACTAACCTCTATTACGAAACAGTTGAACATCGAGCGCTGCTAGATTATCAAGCAACGCTGCTATTACTGCACCAGACATACCGAGAACGCATACTTATTTGTACCAATGGTGTGACCTCACCTACCAGCTCAGCAGTGATTTTCGAGGTTCCATCGAAGCAGATCACAAGTAAATTCAAGGTGTCCTACGTATTTACATACACTTTGGCATAACTTGCAGCCCTACGTGACACTTTGAACTACGTAACCAATAAACCGGCATACAAAAGGGTCATGTTTTTGTGTTTCTAAAGCAGTTCTTTACAACCTTCAGTCTGCCTTAAGACAGAAAATACGGGCAGGTGGTATCAAGGAAATACACCCCATGCTCTGACAACGGCGGACGACATCATCTTTCAGTGGATTCCGGCTCTCTGTTGCATTGTCGACACCCACTATGCTGACAAGGCTTCCCGGTAGTTCTGCCCACCTTAAGACACCCTGACGCTTCTACTTTCTTTCGCTAGTACGCACGCTGTCAGAGAACTTCGTCTGTTTGCCCGCAAAAACACACAGGTTTTCTTGACTTCTCCGAGTCACTACAATTGCCGGCTGCGTAAGCTGGGCCCTATCGGTACTGCTACAAGTGTTACCCTTTCCGGCTGCTAAGCAACGTTGTTGTACCGCTTATTACTGGTAGTAACGTTCACGAACGCTTACCCTTACCGCATTGGAATGGCTGATAGACCGACGTGCGAAGTTTGAGGAGTTGATTAGGAGCCTGTCGTGTGTCTGTTCTCGTTACAACATCCAAACACCGCTTTCTCCAGACAATATTACACCGGCTCGACTAGAGACCGTTTTCTGAGTCAAAGATACTCGGACCATGGCCACAGCCATCGCTGACTCAAAACGCTATTCATGCACTGGTGCATTTCTTCAAGTGCACCGGCTTGAGGGGCCGTTTATTATAGTTCTCCTGCGCATCTTCCCGTGTGCTCTCAGTGTTCGCTTTATCCTCCTTTTCCGCTTTATATTCCAATACCACTAGTGTAGGGCAGCAAACCTGGCATTCGTCTGGTTGCTTCTCCCTTCCTTTCCTCTCCTTGCTATCTCTGTGTGTGTGTGTGTGCTTTAGAGAGACCTACGAGCTGACTATAAGTTACGTTGGATTATGTCGTGATTTATTGTTTGAATACACCAAACTGATACGCGATCACTGCAAGCATGGTGTGGGTCAAAATCCTGATCTATAAAAGCCAGATTTTTGAAGCTTGCCTCATCTGCAGCTTGAGTAATGTTGTAGCGGTGGAGGACAAAGCTTTTTTTTTTCTTAGCCCTATGGCGATGGGGAAAGCAGCGCTGAGGAGGCGGGCTGACAAATACATAATAACATAGATGGAAACGAGGCTTTTGGTTAGCGTAACATAATGGACGGACGGACGGACAAAGGAAATTCAGTTTCGATGTTAAAGCTGAGCAGAATAATTGTTTTCATAACTGCAACTATCTAGAAACGTTTTCTCAATGAAAATAGGTGACCCTTTATAGCAACTTCGACAGGAAATAATTTCGCACAAATTCTGTCTTTAGAGGCAGAAAAAAAACAAGGGCTTCGAAACAAAGACATGAAATAGACTGGTAACAGGGAACGATATCATTTTTCAGGGGCTTCCGGCTCTCTGTTGCAACGTCGGCAGTGACTTTGCTGACAAAGCAACCCGGTCTTCCCACCGGACACCCAAGCAAATTTCCTAGACCTTATGCTACACTGGAGGTCAGTAGTGAGTGACCTTTAAATATGACCGTGAATGAAGCAAGAATGAGACAGTAGTGCAGACAGCCGCAGGTTAGGAACCGCATTATATATTACAACAGAAATCTAGAAAATCTAGGACTGAAATCACAAAGCTTTTCGTTCGTAGGAACTGCTTGCCATTTGCCAACTGATGTTCTTAGGAACTGTTTTCGGCGAATGCTGGTCTTAGGCTGTTTTTATTGTAGGCATAATTATACCTTTACTGAAGGAAGCAATAATATCTGGAACCTACCGCAAATGATGTCTAAGGTGCACAGCGTGACCAACGGTACGATGTCAGTGCGCTTGCCGGGTGAACACATTTTCCCAAGCTTGTCGGCAAGTACAGTTGACTGAGTGTTTATGGTCGAGCGGAAGTCTTCGAGGATGCGAAAATGGAATGCCGGAGTAAACATTCGTCTCCTTGTTCTCCACTTGTTGCCTGTACTGGGAAACATAATACATTCGCAGGCTGTGAAAGCAATTATTCATAATATTCACTATTTCGCGTTTTAACAGGGATCATTTACAGCTTACAATATTAACTCCCGGAGAGTACCGCTGCTATAAAGTATTGTGCAGTGATTCGTCAAGAGCTATTTATTTCAACCACTCTTTGATTGAAATAAAGAACTGGAACAAAATTGCAATGGACACGGAATAAACGAAACTGGCTCGTTTAAGCATTAGACCTTTCGATCAAAACAGCTGCCTCTGAAACATTTTCTAACTTGTGAGGCTTGTCATGTGATTTCTATAGAAAGAATCAAATTGATTTCGCTTGTCTTTTAAACTGAATTAATCTAAGTTTCCTGGCTCTGAAGGATAATCACTATGATCATGATTGTCTGCGATATATGAAATTAGAAAGCAAGAAATAAAGATAAGTCATCTCAGCAGACGCCTTATTGAACGAATACATTTCATTATTTGGTAGTAAACACTTAGAGATATGCACCTTGACAATGTTTCACGACGCGGATTGCAGCTCTGGTTTAGCCGAATCATTTGAACGATACAAACTGTACCGTATTGTCTTGTGCTGTGGCTCTTAACGACTTCAAATTTCAATGTGCGAGTCGCTTGTTTCCATGTCTCAACTGTAAATGAAGAAAGCGTGCTTTATTTTACAAAAAGCGTCGCGCTGCTGAGCCCGAGGCGCATTTGGATGTGAGAGAAAGGCAAGAACGTCATTGTACCATGCATTGGCTGCCCGGTAAGGAACCGCAGACGGTCAAAATTAATCCGGAGTATACTACTACGGCGTGCTTCATAATTATACCCTGGCTTTAGCACGCAAAAGCCCAAATTTTTTTTTTCATTTAGCAAAAACACTCTGGCGTTTTGAGCCTTACTCCTGAGTACTACAATTTCCAAGCATTGTCTCTATTTATCAGGCAACGTTGTCAGAGGGAATTATTACCACATGCAAGTCGAAATAGTACCGGCCTCAGTTCATTCTGGTTTGTTAATCGGACGCGCATGCAAATCGCCAAATCATTTGAGGTCATTCAGAGGTGCTTAGTCGTTCATACGTTTTATTTCTCATTGTACATTTCTTTCCTCATCATGTTTTCAAGTCCTCATCCCTAAACATTGTATGCATGTTGCTTGAAGGCTCGAGTCTGATAATCAGATGCCTTAATTTTTTTAAATTTCATTATTTATATATTAGTAAAAATACAGATAATTACATGTGCGTAGTATACATAAGGAGGTCCCATAGTCAGACTGTATCGGGACGTCCTGTTAAAGACACTTATGATGTTATACAATGTTTAAAGTAACAGTAGTACAGATGAGAGCTAAGAGTAATGTCAAAACAAGTTTATAGCATATGAGTAATAGAAACACTTGTTAACAGCATGACAATTTTGAAAGAACTGAATAAAATTAGAAAATATGGACAATATCAGTAAATATTTGTTATGAATGCTTGTAGTTCTCTCTTGAATTGGTATAGATTTTTTTGCTTTTTTGATTATAGTTGGTAGAGTATTCCAAAGCGATATCGACGAAAATTCCGCAGTGTGTTTACCATAGTTATTTCGCACTTTCGGATGACGGAAATTATTATTGAGTGCAAATCTAGTGTGACTATGAGTGATCAGGTCCCAAGGTGAGAAACAGATTGATGGTAGTTCCTTAGTCATACATTTGTAGAATAAAATCCCTAGATTATATTTGGTGAGTTCTGAAATGGTTAGGATGTTGTTTTCATGTAATAGTGATTTTCCATTTGCAAAGCATGAACTGCTTGTAATAATTCGTATGGATTGGTTCTGGATTACCTGGAGGGATGCCAAGTGAGTGTTATAAGTGTTACCCCAGCATATTATGCCGTAGTTAATATGAGAGTGAATTAATGAGTGGTATAGCGAGATTAATGTATTATGTGTAAAGTAGGGATGAGTGTTAATTAGAAGGCGGATACCGTATGCTATTTTCTTTTTGATGTGAGAAATGTGATCTTTATATTTAAAGTTGTAATAAAGAGAAATCCCAAGAAAATATGAGCATGAACTGGGATAGATAGAGTGTGAGCCAATAGTTAAAGAAGGGGAGGATGCAGAATGTTGTTGATGTGAGGAAAATACAACAAATTTAGTCTTCGTGGCATTAATAGATAATAGGTTAGCATTAGACCAACTTAAAACATTTTCTAGATCAGTATTTAGCTTGTTAATAAGAAGTGACATGTTTTTATCAGAGGGAAATATGGTAGTAGCGTCAGCGTACAGAATGCACTTAGTAGAGGACAAACAGTTAGGTAGGTCATTCATATAAATCAAAAACAGTAATGGTCCTAAGATGGATACTTGAGGGACGCCAATGTTAGTGGTTTCTTCTCTGGAATCGACATTAGACACAGGCACAATCTGAACTCTGTTTGATAAGTAACTTTTTAATAGTGAGAGCGCAGGACCACGAACACCGATAGCCTCAAGCTTAGCAAAAAGGATAGTATGGTTTAAGCAGTCGAATGCCTTTGTTTAATATTGTGGGTGGATTTAAAAATTATGGGGTTTTACGTGCCAAAACTACTTTCTGATTATGAGGCACGCCGTAGTGAGGGACTCCGGAAATTTCGACCACCTGGGGTTCTTTAACGTGCACCTAAATCTAAGTACACGGGTGTTTTCGCATTTCGCCCCCATCGAAATGCGGCCGCCGTGGCCGGGATTCGATCCCGCGACCTCGTGCTCAGCAGCCTAACACCATAGCCACTGAGCAACCACGGCGGGTTATGGGTGGATTTGAAAAGATATGAGGTGTAAATGTATATAAATTGTGTAAATGTAGATATATTGCATATCAGTGTGCGTTGAAACCTTGTTCAATAAAGAATAATGAACCTCAGGTCATACTTCCGTAAAAGAGAAATTGAAAATTAATAGCAATTAATTAATTAGAAAAGTGTAACTGCTCTTCATTAATTTACAATTTTTGTTTTAGGGTGATGGCGTTGCGCCGCGATCAGTTACGGCTGCAGTATCAGGTCACCTTTCCTGGTGCGCTTTTCACATTTCCATCATGCCGCCCGAGCGATGTGACGGAGGTCATGCAGAACCAACCACACCAGGGTCTCCTTCTTTTACTAGCCACCGGAATTAATTTCACCTGAGTGTTCTGACAGAAACGAGATGGCCATTGAAAGCGAAGTGGCATCTGAAAATAATGCCCACAAGCGTTTCACAGCCGCTGCTATATTGTGTAAAATTGTGTCAGCATTGTTCTGCTGTCGATGCATGTTTTTGTAGGGCTGTGTAATATTACTACGTGACTCGATTCTGATTTGCTGACAACGCTATTCGTTCTGAGGACTGTGAAAAACACTTCTACACAAACTACTACAAGCAATGACATACGTATATGCTATGTAGCGTAATATATACATTGCTGAGAACGATGGCTAATTGGCACATAATTTATGACAGACGGAACTTCACATCCAGTTCATATTACGTTTCCTAAGCTTGAACAATGACCATCGTTTGTTTCACTGCAAAAGCGACAGTGATCAGTTACCCTATCAGCATATCTATCTCACGCACTGTGTGCCCTGCGTGTCAAAATAAATAAATTAATTAATTGTAGCGAAGGATTGCAACAATATAGAGGGTCGTCCACTCCAGCGCTTTTGCTCGTTAATGCCGCTTGTGCTGAGAATCCGTGCCTTGCGCTAACGGTCGGTCCCAAACGCTGGAGGCTAATAAACACCTTTACAAGTGGTGGAGGTTGCTTCGGTCTACAACGTAAACCTTGGAACTTTGATCCCGTACCGTACGCTCAACCATGCCTGAAGACTCATCCCAGCAAACGCAGCATTCCAGCAGAGGACGATGCTTTCAACATGCTACTTGCCAAGAATCCTCAGTCCGTGACAGACATCTTCACTCTATGTCAAAGCTACGAGGAGCTACGCAGGCAGCGCTCGTTGGCACGTCGCCCTTCCCCGCGTGACGACCTCATTGCTGGTTTGGCTACCAACTCCGACCAGTCAGCGTTGCGTTCGTTCGATCAGGAGGAAGTTGCACGCCAGCTCTCCTTGATATCCTTCACTCAGCCGTCGCATCTCCAACAGTTTACATCGAATTTTATGCCTCCGCTCCGTCGCGTGATCGAGTAAGAAAGTGCCGAGGTCTTGCCAGACCAGGGCCAACATCTTCTTGCGGCTGCACCACTCAGCTGCGCTGAAGTCGCCGTGAGGACCCAGCCACTCTCTTCAAGTATGCCTCTCCGTTCTGCCAACTTCGTGCCTAGACCCCTACTGCCAACCGTCGTGCAATAACGTCATCAGCCGCCCCGGAGAACTTGTCCTGTGACATGGATGGGAGCTGCCCCGGCGAGCCGGTGGCGTACTCCCGATAACCTGCCAATATGCTTTGCGTGCGGCTACGCCCGTGCCGTCACACGTTTTTTGTAATCGTCTGCAGCCGCCTAGCGCCGCACCTCCCGTGACAAGCCAGTCCAACCGTCCATATTACGGCCCCCTGTCAGCTATGTTGCCGACGTTGCGCCCGACCGCAACTACCCGCCACTCACCTTCTCGACGCCGTCGCTCACTGTCGCCGATGCCACCTCGCCCCGTAACTCGTGACGAGGAAAACTAATCGTCGCAGTCCAAGAGGCAAGGGGTGAGACAACGCCGCAATGTGAAAGTCCTCACCGCAGTCCCTCGAACGTAATCGAAGTGTTTGTTGACGGTGTTCGCGCAGCTGCACTCGTGGACACTGCAGCCGCAGTGTGTGTTATGAACGCTAAACTTTGGCACTTACTTCGGAAAGTCACGACGCCCCTTTCTGGATTGTCCCTCCCAACAGCCAGTACTCATCATGTTCACCTCTTGGCGACTTGCATGGCGGCTCGTGTTGTCATTGCCGACATTCTGTACGCCATAGAATTCATCATTCTTTCCTCATGCCCTCATGAGGTTATCCTCCGCTGGGATTTTCTCTAGTGCTACAATGCCGTTCTTCATTGCGCACATGCCGAAATAGAGCTCTCGCCGCTGATAGATTTGCCGCTCACCGTTAATTCTTCGCTTTTGAGGAAAACACTTGTCCAAGCCGTCATCCACACTCCTCCTAACACCTCAACGGTCGTGCCCATGTCCTGCAGGGGACATGATCTTGAATTGTAGCGTGAAGTGACATAGACAGAGACTAGAAACAATAAAGATTTAGTTGAGAGTTAGAGCTCAGACAGAGACTAGAAACAGACAGGACGAGCGCTAACTCTCAAATAAATCTCTATTGTTTCTAGTCTCTGTCTGTGTCACTACGCGCTACAATTCAAGATCATGTTACTGTACCAACTCGCCCAACTTTCTATCCTTTTGCATTACATTTCCTGCAGGGTAATCTCAGACGCTGTTGCACTACTGTCTCCATCTGACCTCTTTCTCACTCGGAAAGGTCTGCTGCTGTTTTTTGCGACAGTGGACATAACACAGGGCTACAACACCATTTCCGTCTGGAACCCGTTTCCATACCCTATGTTGCTGCTCAGACGGGAATGTCTTTGCAATGTAGAAGCTATCGAATACGTGCAATGACAATTACTGTGCTAATTCCAGTGCGCTCAGTACTGTTGGTACATGTGACCTATAGTCCAGTGATGTGTTCGGTTCTTCTATTGCCGATGCCCTTACACCGGTGCTGCGGTCTCAGGTTTTGTGCCTTCTAGAAGAATTTCGTTCTTCTTTCGATGTAGGGCAGTCTTCCCAGGGCCGGACGCCAACTGTTACACATCGCATCGATATTGGCCCGCAACCGCCATTGCAGCAACGGCCGTATCGTGTATCTCCTGCAGAAAGTCGTGTAATCAACGAACAAGTCGATGACATGCTTCACCACGAGACGATACGAACTTCCAACAGTCCATGGGCATCCCTGTCGTCCTAGTTACGAAGAAAGATGGTTCTTTGCGGTTTTCTGTGGACTACCGCCACCTGAACAAGATCACACGCAAGGACGTCTACGCTCTCTCGCGCATAGACGACGCGATTGACAGTCTACAAGGAGCAGCATCCTTTTCATCTCTAGATTTGCGCTCAAAGTATTGGCAAGCACTCATGGCAGACGCCGATCGCCCGAAGACAGCTTTTGTCACACCCAACGGCTTATACGAATTTAACGTATTGCCTTTTGGACATTGTAATGCGCCCGTAACGTTTGAGCGCATGATAGACACAGTTCTGCGCGGCTTGAAGTGGCACGCGTGTTTGTACAATCTTGACGACGTTGTTGTTTTTGCTCCTGACTTCCCCACGCACATTCAACGGCTCCGGTCTATTTGAGCGTGTTTAACAAACGCAGGACAACACGTAAACTTCAATAAGTGCCGATTTGCTGCTCGGCAGCTGACAATTCTAGGTTACCTAGGTTACGTCGTCTCCAAGTGTGGAATTCTCCCTGATCTAGCCAAACTTCGGGTCGTTGCCGAATTCCCTGAACCTACATCCGTCAAAGACCTGCGCAGTTTTGTAGGTCTGTGTTCCTACTTTAGACGCTTCATCCGGAACTTCGCCACAATCATATCGCCTCTGACCAAGCTCCTTCGGAGCAGCGGGCCCCTCACTTCGTGGTCGTCAGAATGCGACGAGGCGTTCGCAATCTTGCGCCGTTTGCTGACGTCACTTCAGATTTTGCGTCACTACGACCCGACGGCCCTTACAGAAGTGCACACTGATGCCAGCGGTGTTGGCCTCGGCGCAGTCCTTGCGTATCGCAAACACGGGTTTTCTGAATACGATGTGGCTTATGCATGTCGCACGCTTACGAAAGCCGAAAGTAACGACACCGTGACGGAAAAAGAATGTTTGGCGATCATCTGGGCTCTTAATAAGCTCCGGTCATATCTGTATGTCCACACATTTGACGTCGTCATAGACCACGACGCACTTTGTTGGATGTCGTCACTGAAGGACCCCTCAGCCTGCAGGAGTACGATATTTGTGTGCTCTACCGTAGCGGCCGCCGACGCCCTCTCACGCTCTCCCTTGCCCGACGACAATGCCCGCTGCTCCGTATCCCAGCTTGCCGTTTCTTCCATCGACCTTCACACCATCGCTTACGAACAGCGCAAGGACCACTGTATCGCCTGGCTTATAGACTAGCTCTTTGATCCATCGGCACAACCAACCACTCGCGCGTTACGTCGTCAAGCTCACCATTTCGCCATTCGCGAACACCTACTCCACCAACGCAATCACACCGCAGATGGCCGCCAGTGGTTGCTAGTAGTACCCCACAGTCCGCGTTCTGAAATATTGGTTTCATTCCACACTTACTTACAGTTTGCACACTCACGAGTATTCAAAACTTACCAGCGCATTCGACAGCGGTACTATACTGGCGCGGGATGTACAACTGCGTTCAGAAGTTCGTTCGCTTCGTGCACCGATTGTCAGCGCCAGAAATCTTCACAGCGCCTCTCGCCAGCCGGTCCGCGACCGTTACCTTACCCTTCCCGGCCGTTCGGGCGCATTGGCATAGATATGTAAATACTTCATCCCCTGACATCTGCTGGTAACCGCTGGGCCATCGTGGCTGTTGACCACATCACGTGATACGCCGAAACTGCCGCGCTTCCAGCGGCTAGAGCACGCGATGTTGCCTCCCTCCTGCTTTGCCGATTCATATTGCGTCATGGTCCACCACAGATGTTGCTCAGCGATCGCGGACTTATCGTCTTGTTGGAAGTCGTCGAAGCCATCCAAAAATAATGCCGCGTTGTGCATCGCGCAACTACCGCTTACCGTCCGCAGACCAATGGCTTCACAGAACGCTTTAACCGTACGCTTGGCGACATGTTCGCAATGTGCTTAGCCTCATACCACACAAATTGGGATGTCATTCTGCCTTTCGCAACCTACGCCTAAAATACCGCCACTCAGAGCACCACTGGCTTTTAACCCCTTTTCTTATTGTGCGGCCAGCACCCGTCGCACACAATCGACGCAATCCTTCTGTGCAAGCCGGATGCATTTGTGTGTGCACCTATTTCTGCCACAGTCAGACATGCCGAAGAGTGTCGCGATCTCGCGCGGGCTTTTACTTCAGATGACAAAGAGCGCCAGAAGAGCGTTCGCAGTGACACCACTTCTGGCCCACGTTCGTCCCCTGAGCGCTTGTGTGGCTCTCTGTCCCTTCCACTGCACCTGGGTGCTCGTCGAAACTACTACCCAAGTATGAAGGCCCCTACCGCGTCATCGAACGCACATCTCCGGTCATCTACGTGATCGAGCCCGTTGAACCGTCTTCAGACATGCGCCGTGGTGGGCGAGACATTGTCAACGTCGACCGCCTCAAGGCCTACTATCATCCGCTCATAGTGACAAGCTGTTAGGTCGCCCGGTGGCTCCCTTTTCGTTGCCGGGGGTAATTGCAGAGAAGGATTGGAACGATATAGTGGGTCGTCCTCTCCAGCGCTTTCTAGTGGGCCGTCCTCTTCGGGGCTTTTGCGCGTGAATGCCGCTCGTGCTGAGAGTCCGTGCCCTGCGCTAACGGTAGGTCCCAAACGCCGGAGACTAATAAACGTCTTTATAAAATAAATAAGTAAATAAATAAATAAATTCACCAGTTTAACTAAGCCTTTCTAAAATGGCAAACATTGCTTAATTCGACTTTTATTTCCATCTAAAAGCTCACTTTATTCGGCTGATATATGTTATCACAAGGACTTTCGCCGGCTTCTTTCGGTGGATAATTTCCTCGCGCTAAGCTTGCCGGCTGTTCTTTCTTGAATATGTCTAAGTCACTAATTTTATTTAACTCTGAAACGAACTATATGACTGCAGGTTCTTCTCTTGAACACTAGTTTCATTGAGTAGGCACAACGCCACATGGCAATGTCACAATGTAGAAATTAATAAAACTGCATTTGATAGTACAGAATAAAATAGAGTGCTAGAAATAGAAATAAGAAAATAGGAAGTAACCAAGCGGATTTTTACCTTGCTGCTGGTGCAAATTTTCGGAAGCGGTGTGTTCGTGTTGCTGCCAAAAATTTACACCACTAACAAAGTAAAAATCCACTTGGTTATTGCAATATGAGCTGAATTTGTGTGGTTGAGCACTGCTCCACCAGGTGACTGCACCGTGCTGGTCATTCACGTTTACGCCTCCGCTCAGCCGGTAAAACGCCCAGCCCGCTTGCGTTTACCCGAATACCGGACAAGCTAAAGCTCTCTATTGCAATGCCCCGTAACGGTGGTCTACTCCGTGGGAGTTTGTGCTAGGGGTCCTAATGGTATGCTTCTGTGGGTCTACATGGCTTGTAGAGGAGACTTACATGGTTCGAGAGTTAACTCGTTTCTTGCACGCGGCCGTCAAAAGATGTCATTGTCCTGCAACGACGACGGCCGGGTAGGTGAGCGATTGATCACGTACGCGACGACAGGAGAACGCGTTCATTTCGCGGCCTCGACGTGATAAGGAGAGGTCCCAAGGACGTTGCGTTGATGCGAACGGTGACGGCAGGGTATTCATCTGCGCTACAAGTGCTTCCGTCGCCCAGGCGCTCCAACAAGGCGCACCTCGCTCGCATATGACGGATAGAGTTTTCCAGCCCAGCCGCCCATCGGCGTTCATGCGACAGTTGTCGCGGTTTTTGGAACGAGCAGCTTCGTATTTGCAGCAATTTACGGGGTCCTCGCCGACGCTGTTGACGACAATATTAATGATATTGTAAATTCATCTTCAGAGAACCGGGGATCTTTCAAGAGCCTTGCATTGTATAAAATAAGTCTCGCACAGCCGGTGTTGATACAGTTTGAATTAAATTAGATGTATATTGATTGATCGCCTCAGATATTCATGCAGTGCGCCTAGTCAGAGAAAAGTTGTGCGTGAATGTTTCCTGCTAAATATATACAGCCACGGCCACCCATGTCCGTGTGGTGTCGCTTAGCTCTTTATATAAGTTTTAGACTCTATAATGGGGCCTGGACAGAACTGTTCTGATTAAAGATACGAATTAGATTAATTGAGGCAGAAATAAAACACTCTACTACTTCACCGGCCTTCCATGAACAGCAAAGGAGAAAAGAAAAGGAGAAAAAAAAGAAAACAAACAGCTGGCCACAAGCATAGCTCCAAAAATAATCAACAGTGATTCACTGTACCGTGCAAGCACAGGAGACCGTGTGTACGCCTGCATTGCGCCCGATAAATACAGGTATAGGATATACCAGTGCAGTCGCAATCAAGTTCCATCGACATGGCTTATTTCAAATATCGTTTACAGCAACAAATTAAAATTTGCAACAGATGCGTCATTATTATTCCACGTATTATCGTATTATCTAATGTATTTTACTCATTATATACTCCAGCTATGCCCGGCGCATGTGTGACGTACACGTTGATATATTCGTATACTTGTCAAGCTGAAAAAATGAATATTGGTTTCTCGTTGGGCTCGGCCGGCACACGAGCGTTTGAGGCGGTGTTGTTCTTCGGGGAAACGCCGCAACAGCATACACCGATATACGGCATCAACTACCACTGCGGCTTATCTAAACCTGTGTCCACTAAAGGATCTCTTAAGAGGACTTTAACCTTTTGGTGCAGCCCCTATCTCGTAGTCCATGGTTCAAGTATTTTTTTACAGATAGGGATCACTGCTCAAGTCTTCCTATTACAGTCTCTGCTGCCCTTTCTGCATATTCCGGGCGCGCAAGGAGGACGCAGTTAGCGTTTTCCTTCTCGTCGACAAAACAACCAACAGGGGAAGTTGAGCCACACGCCTTGAAGACATATATTTTTGTCTTACACATTACGATCGTCTGCCTTTCCCTCTCTTCCCGCGACCGTGTCTTCGTTCGCTAGAACAATGTTAGCGTTGACGTCGATATGCGCCGTGGAAGCCTTGCGTTAATTCTCAATAAGTGGCGAAATTCATATGCAAAGGGTTTCGTCTTTTCTTTTCTTCATGGGCGCCGTCACATTGCGTAGGCAGTGGCATGCTGGCAGTGGCATGCTGGCATTGGCATGCTGACTTGGGCGACTGCTGCGTGATGTGTGCCAGATATACGCTTGGCGGCAGTTTCTAGTCGATGGTGACGCTCTATTTAGCATGACTTGGCATCTTCCACGTTGGAAACGGTCCCGCGAGCCGTACTGAAGTGGTTCAATAGCTTCTGGTGGGGTCGAGGCGGACGGAGCACCTGCAGCGCGATATGTGCGTGCGTGTTTGAGCATGCAGTCAGCCTCTGAGATCAGTTGTGTATTTCTGAAAATTCGTTTTACTAATGAGGCCTTACTGCAGCATTCTCACTGCATGTCTAATCTGTGGTTTAGCAGCAATGAGTAGTTACGAAACATATGACGATTCTAGCACAGCGGGTACAGTTCTGCTTCAGGATAAATTGTGCTGTTTACTTTTGCTAGCTGTTATCTGCAGGTGCATCGCGCAACTGCCTTGTCTGTTGGAGGAGGTTGCCGCCCACGAATAAAATAGTTTTAGTTAGTAATAAGAGCATACAGTACAATGTGAATCACACTTGTCGAGTGGGCGAGCGACCAGTCGCGGACTGCGCGAGTGTCCGAAGCAGTGACAGAGGCTGGGTTATAGATATGTTTGCGTTTTATAGCGCACGAAGCATGCGACATGATCATTCGAGGTCTTACTGCGGCGTTATCGTGTGTTCTTTCCTTTTTTGCAGCAGGAGAGGTTGTAACCCAGTAATATATTTTTGTTCGGTCTTGTTCGTCCCATCCTCAGCGACGCACTAACCCGTCTTACGGAAATTGTGTCCTCACAAATAGCTGTCCGATTCTTTAGATGCGATCTGTTTTGAATATTACTGCTTTAGAGGGCAAAAAGGCAATGCCAAAGCACTAACCTTATATGTATATCGCTGATTTACCAGCTGCAGTAATCGTTGTGTTGAGCAACGCCGTCGGCCTCATACAGGAGGTTAAAGTAGAGATAGCGTAGCGATTTCAAGTATACTAGACTTGAAATGTGCGAGAGCGCAAATGTTTTATAACGATTTGCGCTTCGATGTTTCGGGGATTGCATTGGCTTGGCCTTACACGAGCATTCGTATGTATTACTTTAGCTTTTAAAATTCACTTTTGCAAGTCACAGACGCCGGTTTTCTTCGACGAGTGAAAAAAGATACAGCTAAAATAGTTTGCAACACATACACACACCGCGGCCTATGTCGCACGTCGCATGTTTGCGCAGCCAAGAGAAATTTCCGAACACTGTAGTTACCGCTGCACCGAAAGGCTATGCAGTGGTTCTTCGGCGACTTTGTATGAACTTACATCCAGTAAATTTGGCGGAGAACGAGCTAGAACATCTCCAAATTGTTCCGCAAGACGCGACTGCAAAACATCCAAGCAGCGCCGCGCCTATAGCGCTGGCTAGCACAATCCAGAGAGGAGGAAAGGCTCCTCCGATGAAAAGGTTTATAGGGAAGAAACTCTTTAACAATGCCTGTAACGAAGGGAAGCTATAGATAAAACCCTGCGGTTCTAAACACATCAACATTGCCTTGTATTGTTCTGACTGTGTGCCTCAATGCTTTGCTGAAAGATATATCCAGGAGCCCGCCCAACTTGTTTCTTTGTGTGAAGTTTTAATTTTTTTTATATATATGTCAAAGGAATACTGAACAAACCTTCTGCCGCCCAGCTTTTTAGCCTAAACGAAAGCTTCTGTGTTGAAATTGGTTGACGCAACCTTGTTTTCAGGAAGGAACTAGCGGAAAATAATGAATTTAATGCATTTTTCGCAAAAATACCGCGTCTAGCGGCCTCGCAGCCAACTAGGGCAAGTAACGTTTCCCTAACTTTGTGTCAGATACCGGTATGCCAGCCATCGCCCGCCTCTGTCCACCCGCATGGACGGCGCCGGACGGCAGCGAACGACGTCTCAATTGCCCAGTTAATCGCGGCGGCATACTTGTTTCCGCAAGCGGAGCTTGCGCACAAGTCTTCAAAATCACCGTTTGCATTGTGTGCTGCTTTGTAATGTGATCAGTGAAGTACCTGGCACAACGCAGGAGAATGCCTCTACGCTGTTGCGCGCAAGGGTGTGAGAAAAGTATTGTCGGGAGAGACAAGCCGTCTCACACTTTTACGGCAGAGCCAAAGCTTCGAAGGATATGGATTCGTGCTGCGCGTGCATTGTAGCCAACATGGGTGCAAAGAGCAAAGCGCGCGGTCCTCATGCAAGCGCCGGCTGCCCCAAGGAGGTTTAAATGAAACTTCAATTTTTTCAAACCTCCTTCAGGTGCCCACCTCTGTTGCTGGCATAGAGTTTCGTACAATAATTACTAGAGGGAACTCAGGCGCTCATGTCTACGGGCACTGCAGTGGGGACCAGCATGCGAATTATGGGAAGTACATGTATCTGTCTATAAACCTCGTCGTTCTGGCTTCAAACGGCTTTGTCAACTCGTCATTTTCAACAAAATACTGCGTAATAAATAACTTAATAAACACTATTAATATTGTCCAACAGCAACACTCGAACACAGGACCTCTAGCACAGACGCCCGACATTAATGAAACCATTATGCCCCGGACGCATCGACAAGCTACATGAAACGCCCTTATGAATTTATCGCGGGCAAGCCAGTGCCTCGATACGCTTGGCGCGTTTCGATTTGGCCACCTAGGCAAGCTGAATCATCGCATCGATTGTGCATGTACGCAGCGTCTTCTGCACTTCGAAAAGTATAGATTGCTCTGTCATTTACGACAATTAAGGCATAAAAAGCGTAACAAACAAAGCCACAGGACCGTCTGAATCCAGAAGCATGAAGATCAGACAAATCCACGTACTTGTCATCGTTCCCATGATGGCTGAACGATTGCAGCGTCAGAGTTCCCTCTGGTAATTATTACAGGAAACTACGGTTGCTGCTGCTGTTGCTGCAATCCGGCACACATGACAACACGGCAGTCGGCGTGCAGCGGCCGCGCGCTTACATTCCTCCAAAAATACAGCCATTCGTATAAAAATGTGGGGAAAAAAAAAACCCAGCGTATGGGAACAGTTCCGTCTTCTGAGTCGAATTTCTATGCTTCCCTCATTTTTTGATATTTTTGTTCAGTATCGCTCCGAGGAATTTCAGAAAAGAGGTTTCTGAATAGCCTAGTCTCTTTTTTTATTTTTTAGAATAAAAAGCGCTTCCGCCCCTATATACATATACACATGTGAAGACTGTCACAAGAAAAAGAAAAACAGTCTAGCGCACTTATCACCCCCCCCGCTTCCCCGCCACCTAAACGCGCTCACGCACGTGTGCACAAAAGCCTTTTTCGAAGCCAAGAAAGGGTATCTTGATGTAAAAACCCAAAACCTCCACATTAGTCATTTTACTGTGCGGTTCAAACTTGGTTACCACACTTGAAGGTTCCCTCTTTCAGGATGGTTATGCAAAACAGGGCCGCATAATGGCAAAACTTTCCTTTCGTATAAGCCCCGTGCAGAATTGGTCATCGCCGATGTGGGGGTCCGGTTATCACACCGATCGCACTCATGAGTAGCGAGCGCCCTATTTTTGGTCAATATGAAAACACTGTTACGTAAAAGAAGTTACACGAAGACTGGCTGTGGTTTTCTTTCGCTGATAAGCACCGCCGAAAAAATATATATATATTAAAACACAACAGCGATGACGCTGTTGTATTTGATAGACTAGTTGCTAGCTTGATCTCTTCAAACCTACAGAATAAATTAATGTACAAGCTGCATGATCATCTAAACGAGAGAATTCATTGTTTACTACAAGGAGATGTAAGCCTCTACGTCAGATATACGTACTCATGCAATGTGCTGAGTGGTAGTCCTACATACCTTGTAAGTAGGCCAGTTCCCAACCAGTTGTGTAGCAGTTCGTACTCCGGCCCCTTTGCGAGAAGTGAACTGCTCGAGAGCACTTCCTATGATAAAAAAGATGCAGGAATTATTTTCCTTAGTGTTTCATTATTTCAGATCACGTAAGTTCCCCATAATCATATTTTCTGAGAGAACGATGTTGGGCGTATGGAGTATACCAGAGTTGCGGAGTGGCAGCTCCGAGTTGGAATGATTCCGATATCACCGCACATTTTGAAACTTGCGGAGTGAATTGGGAATGGAATGGGCACGTAGTCCTGCAGCAGCTAACGTTGATTTTAAGCGAGAGTAGAAAAGCGGTAAAATTTAGAATTGGATTAAATTAGATTTGGCCAATTTCGAATTGGAATAAATTAGATTTGGCTAATGGATTTCATGTACTTCGCAAGTTTTATTCAGTCTGTGCTGCTTCAGTATATACCTACAGGCGACTACAACAGGGCATTCTACCCATTTATGCTTTTGAAGTCCGGTAAAGATTCCTGCGTGACATGGTTCACGTGCATTTCAAGACAGCAACCTTTAGTTGTGAAAAATGATTCTGTTTACCGAGAACATGCTTTAGGACACAAGGAAGGGCGACAAAAATGACTTTGCAGGCAGCTGCACCCCTGCACGAGCCCACTGTGATTTGAAACGCGTGCCATATTTTCTTTGCACACTGTCGACTACCAATAAGCGATAAGAAGTTGTCAGAGAGGTGTGCTGGAAAAATAAGTTGTGTGCTTCAGCTAAAAGTAAAACAAAAGACGGTCTTGCAGAGCGTATCAATGCATTTCACTTCTACATTCGTCATAAAAGTGACAGAATAATCTAGCTGCACGCATAACATGCACAATGTTGTAATTTTATTGCAGATTTTAGGAATTGTGAAGCTTTTTCTTTTTTCTTCAGCAGGTTCAGGCCTTGTATCGCAGCGTGAGATGTTGTGGTGGACCGTCTAACGCGCGTGCAGCTAAAGTGAAACTAACTTCAGTGGTCACAAGCGGGCAGCTGTAGGCTAGTATTTCCAAAATCGCTGCCTAAATTGTGCTGTCTGATATTAGCGGTATGTCTGGGCATGAAATAAAAACAAAAAAAGCAGACCTATTTCGTAACTGAAGAAAAATCACATAAACACGACGAGGTGAAATTTCTCTTGCGAAAGCACAAGTTAATAAAGATTTTTTTCCTCATCATGACGTCCAAGAAGCCTATAGTTTAACTTAGCCCGTCCTCAATTCTTCGCTTTTTTTTCTTGTAAGGACTAGAGAGCAGATTCAGAAGATGGGACCAGCTTACAGGCTGCCACACTTGACACCTCATGGAGATATGTTAAGGGCAAAAACTGAATAAAAATTCATACTTTGCAATTACGTCATACATTCGTGACTTCTAACTCGTGCAGCTAAGCCACGTTTGTCGATGCTTTTTGAAGGTCTAGGCAATAAGAGTTTCAGGTAGAAATAAAACACTTCATGAAAAGTGAAGTGCTCATCTTCTATACGTGTAGAGAAGCAAAGTCACTAAGGTACGGGTACTGTATTAACCAGGCATGTGCTCTACGAGGAAAATTTATGTGCCCACCATCTGACTGTTCGTGCAATGCTTCTTTTAAGGGTTTCTCCTAAAGTTTCAGGCAAAGGGATTTTTGCCGAAGCTAAATTCGAGAAAAGGCTAAAAAACAGTAGATATTAGAGGTTACATACAAAATGCAATACAAAGATAAAAGCACACAAAGGGTACAGGCTTGCACTTGTGCGGAAATTAAGTACTTAACATTATTTGGAACGTTGTTAGGAATTCAAATATATGTTTTCGTTACCAGGCACGCAAGCGCAAGTAGTAAAAAATTTTAAAAAACACTGTTTTATTTGCTGGAATCGGGAGAATGGAATGGGCCAGCTCATCCACTCCAGGAGTGTGAATGGCCCAACTCTCACCATTCTGAGTAGTTAAATGGAATGAAATTACGGGGGATCACCACTATGCGGTATGAAGTGGGAATGAAATGGAGGGCCCCAATCCGCAATTCCGAACCATAGATGTTTCAATGTTTGTACACTGTACCAATGCTACTTGCACTGTAAATTATGCAGCAGATGGCACGGACAACCCAGAATTATGTTTAGCGTTAAGTGTCAAGCAATTATTTGCACACTGTTTAGCGAATCGTGGCTATGTGAATAACTGAGAAATGGAACATACCTCTACAAACTCTGCTTTCTGGAGGCTGACTGATGGCGTGGTCCCAATAAAGAACATATGCATCCCTTGCTTTTTATAAATATGGTGGAAACCAACGACAGCAGCAAACAGAGCTGGAAAGACAGAAACGCAATCGGGAGCTACAGATTCAACATAAATTGCGAGCACCCTGCGCGCTCAATGTTTGCATTGCCACGCTTTAAGAATAAATTCCTTGTTAATGAAACAGCATTACGAATATGAAGCGTTTCACCCGGTTTGTAACACAGGCGTAACTCGGAAGCAGTGTACTTAAAGGCGTAGGTAGGCGGAAAATGATATCAGTGCACAATATGCGTTCTTGCAAGGGTTCTAATGTGGTAGCATTATACACAATAAAACTTGGCCATTGGCGATGTGCGGAGCTATGTCCACGGCACAGCAACTAGCGTCGTGAGACCGATGGAGCGGGGAAAGGTAGGAGGAACGGAAAGGTGTGGCTTAGCAAGGCAGGTGACCGCAGGAGAGCTGCATTTCATTAAGCCCTCCAGCGCACTCCGGCTCTACGAAGGTGGTTGTAATAAAGCGATAGGTTTGGTTCGCATATATAACGATAGGTATGGTCAGCGTTTAGGGAAATCTATACGGACACCAGCATGTTATACTGTGTAGCGATAACTGTGAGGTGTATGTGTCGTGTTTAGGTGCAAGAACAACAACAGAAAACGCAGCAATAGTGCTGTTGTATGTTGGTTGACTATGGTTATGGTGGGGGGGGGGGGACATAGGCTCGTAGAGAGCAGCAGGTAGACAGCACTATATCATAATGTCACAATACCTCCCAAATAAACATGACGTAGATAACCGTGAGGATGTCAATAGATAATCACTGAACAATACAATCACAATTGGAATTAGACATTCGAGTGAAGTATGAGGACCTGTGAGTATTTTTTTACATTTTTTTAATTTCTTCATTTAACACTAGGTGACGTTTTCAAAACGTCTCTACACCATGTGAGAAATAACGAAATAAAACATTTGTAACTAAACTTGTAGAAATATCCTGAAAACTGTGCTTTTATAAAGAAGCGCCACCTATTACCTCATCACCGAATGCAAAAAATTATATTGTGTAAAATATTGCCCATGCCAGTTGAATACCCGAAATTTCTTAACTGTATGAAGGTCGACTGAAACGCCACTGTACACCTTATGTTACGGCATTTTCTTCGATAAATGTAGGTGATAGTAAGGTGATAGTAACAGTGACTCTAACGTGACTCACTGTCAGCTACTTGCAGTTTGCCGGCGCCGGGGCAAACGTGGATTCGTAGGATTCTTTAACATTGAATGATGTAAGGTGATTCCGAAAGAGCGTTACTAAAAAATAGTTCGGGCATCGTGTATAACTGTACGAAACCGTTCAGTCCGCTTCTTCCTATCGAAGTAACATCGCAACACCTATGAAACTTAAACTTCCAGTCTTAGTCTCCTATCTCTCGTCATTCGCAGGAAATTGTCTCGTCTTTGCCTCATTCATAAAATATACTACCCCAACAGGACCGTTAACTTTCTTCTCGCATTAACCACCAGCATAAAGTAGGCGTTTCCCCACTTAGAAACGTAATGTATCTTACTCATTCCTTCCAAAAACATGCTGAAGTTGGAATAATCTGCCTGCAGCTTTGGTCAACATTACAGATCCTCAGTGTTTTCGCACTAGGCTCACTAATGATATATAACACATATCGCGCAGCAAATGCTGACACGCACTTACTTTTGTGGTTTGTTCCCCGCGTTATTTTTCTTCGTCACTTATTACTACGATTGCTGCAGTGCTCTCTGCACTGAATTGTCCTTTTCTTGATATTGTTCCCATCGCTCTTGTTTGATAGAGTATTCTTACCATTTGCATTATTATTGATACTATGTCAATCCCTCTCCTCTATAATGCTCCCTACATGTAAACTCTGAGGGCAAAAAATAACATAGAAAATCATTATAAATCTGCTTTACACTTTGGTTGGGCGTGAACACGTAAATTGCAGAGCTTTCTATGGACCCTAAAAGACGCTACAGTGAATTTTTAAGCCGTTCCCTTCGCTACGAAAGGTAACCGAGGAATTATTCGGTGAAGTAGAGTCGTGAGGCGTCCCAATGGAAACATAACGGTTGCGGGCAAGAAGTGGCATCACTATGACAGATTCTGGCCTCGTTAGCTGATCTTTATCTCAGCGCGTTGTTACCTACGAGGACTAACAGCGCAGTACTCACTGAATATGTGTCTAGCCTTCTGGTATGAACGCTAGGTGAAGGGTATTTCGGTCGAGAAACTTCGACAAAGCCTGTGTTGCGGTTGCGGTTTGTAAGGAGATCCGCTGATAGCGTGATAGAAACTGCGTCGGCATAAACTTTCACAAATGGCAGCATTGCTCTATTAAACCAATAAGGTTTGCTTTACGTGACGTTAGTAAGTTGGTACTTGTTGCACCACGTTTTATTTTTTTTTTCATTTGTCTGTTTATTACAAGTCACAGAAACACGCTGCCCTTCGACAACTGCTTCTCGTATTGTGCTGTGCATTGATGCACTGACGCCAGTTGGATAAACGGGTGTAGTTGTCACTGCCAAAAAGCCTCCAACGCATACGCATTGTGGTGGAGATGATACTAATTGGTGCTCCAGAACCACTGGTCTTGAATAGGCGGCTTAGCTGGCAACAGATGTTTCACGGCGGCAGCTCCCAGTGCACCTATAGCCTATATGTACAACTTGGAGCCTCTTACAAAACAGTTAATAATACAGTTTTCGAGTGGTTGTCTTATCGCGCGATCGCTCGAAACACGGGGGATCGTGTGCGTGTTTGCTCTACATGAAGCGGTCACGGAATGAGTGCATTATTCATGTTAGATCATCATCATCATCATCAGCCTGGTTACGCCCACTGCAGGGCAAAGGCCTCTCCCATGCTTCTCCAACAACCCCGGTCATGTACTAGTTGTGGCCATGCCGTCCCTGCAAACTTCTTAATCTCATCCGCCCACCTAACTTTCTGCCGCCCCCTGCTACGCTTCTCTTCCCTTGGGATCCAGTCCGTAACCCTTAATGACCATCGGTTATCTTCCCTCCTCATTACATGTCCTGCCCATGCCCATTTCTTTTTCTTGATTTCAACTAAGATGTCATTAACTCGCGTTTGTTCCCTCACCCAATCTGCTCTTTTCTTATCCCTTAACGTTACACCTATCATTCTTCTTTCCATAGCTCGTTCTGTCGTCCTCAATTTGAGTAGAACCCTTTTAGTAAGCCTCCAGGTTTCTGCCCCGTAGGTGAGTACTGGTAAGACACAGCTATTATATACTTTTCTCTTGAGGGATAATGGCAACCTGCTGTTCATGATTTGGGAATGCCTGCCAAACGCACCCCAGCCCATTCTTATTCTTCTGATTATTTCCGTCTCATGATCCGGATCCGCCGTCACTACCTGCCCTAAGTAGATGTATTCCCTTACGACTTCCAGTGCCTCGCTGCCTATTGTAAATTGCTGTTCTCTCCCGAGACTGTTAAGCATTACTTTAGTTTTCTGCAGATTAATTTTTAGACCCACTCTTCTGCTTTGCCTCTCCAGGTCAGTGAGCATGCATTGCAATTGGTCCCCTGAGTTACTAAGCAAGGCAATATCATCAGCGAATCGCAAGTTACTAAGGTATTCTCCATTAACTTTTATCCCCAATTCTTCCCAATCCAGGTCTCTGAATACCTCCTGTAAACACGCTGTGAATAGCATTGGAGATATCGTATCTCCCTGCCTGACGCCTTTCTGTATTGGGATTTTGTTGCTTGCTTTATGGAGGACTACGGTGGCTGTGGAGCCGCTATAGATATCTTCCAGTATTTTTACATATGGCTCATCTACACCCTGATTCCGTAATGCCTCCATGACTGCTGAGGTTTCGACTGAATCAAACGCTTTCTCGTAATCAATGAAAGCTATATATAAGGGTTGGTTATATTCTGCACATTTCTCTATCACTTGATTGATAGTGTGAATATGGTCTATTGTTGAGTAGCCTTTACGGAATCCTGCCTGGTCCTTTGGTTGACAGAAGTCTAAGGTGTTCCTGATTCTATTTGCAATTACCTTAGTAAATACTTTGTAGGCAACGGACAGTAAGCTGATCGGTCTATAATTTTTCAAGTCCTTGGCGTCCCCTTTCTTATGGATTAGGATTATGTTAGCGTTCTTCCAAGATTGCGGTACGCTCGAGGTCATGAGGCATTGCGTATACAGGGTGGCCAGTTTCTCTAGAACAATCTGTCCACCATCCTTCAACAAATCTGCTGTTACCTGATCCTCCCCAGCTGCCTTCCCCCTTTGCATATCTCCTAAGGCTTTCCTTACTTCTTCCGGCGTTACCTTTGGGATTTCGAATTCCTCTAGACTATTTTCTCTTCCATTATCGTCGTGGATGCCACTGTTACTGTATAAATCTCTATAGAACTCCTCAGCCACTTGAACTATCTCATCCATATTAGTAATGATATTGCCGGCTTTGTCTCTTAACGCATACATCTGATTCTTGCCAATTCCTAGTTTCTTCTTCACTGTTTTTAGGCTTCCTCCGTTCCTGAGCGCATGTTCAATTCTATCCATATTATACTTCCTTATGTCAGCTGTCTTACGCTTGTTGATTAACTTCGAAAGTTCTGCAAGTTCTATTCTAGCTGTAGGGTTAGATGCTTTCATACATTGGCGTTTCTTGATCAGATCTTTCGTCTCCTGCGATAATTTGCTGGTATCCTGTCTAACGGAGTTAGCACCGACTTCTATTGCACACTCCTTAATGATGCCCACAAGATTGTCGTTCATTACTTCAACACTAAGGTCCTCTTCCTGAGTTAAAGCCGAATACCTGTTCTGTAGCTTGATCTGGAATTCCTCTATTTTCCCTCTTACCGCTAACTCATTGATCGGCTTCTTATGTACCAGTTTCTTCCGTTCCCTCCTCAGGTCTAGGCTAATTCGAGTTCTTACCATCCTGTGGTCACTGCAGCGCACCTTGCCGAGCACGTCCACATCTTGTATGATGCCAGGGTTAGCGCAGAGTATGAAGTCTATTTCATTTCTAGTCTCGCCGTTCGGGCTCCTCCACGTCCACTTTCGGCTATCTCGCTTGCGGAAGAAGGTATTCATTATCCTCATATTATTCTGTTCCGCAAACTCTACTAATAACTCTCCCCTGCTATTCCTAGTGCCTATGCCATATTCACCCACTGCCTTGTCTCCAGCCTGATTCTTGCCTACCTTGGCATTAAAGTCGCCCATTAGTATAGTGTATTTAGTTTTCACTCTGCCCATCGCCGATTCCACGTCTTCATAGAAGCTTTCGACTTCCTGGTCATCATGACTGGATGTAGGGGCGTAGACCTGTACAATCTTCATTTTGTACCTCTTATTAAGTTTCACAACAAGACCTGCCACCCTCTCGTTAATGCTATAGAATTCCTGTATGTTACCAGCTATATTCTTATTAACCAGGAATCCGACTCCTAGTTCTCTTCTCTCCGCTAAGCCCCGGTAGCACAGAACGTGCTACCGGGGCTTTTTAGATGCTCACAATAAATAAACATTTACAGAACATGTGCACTCACATGCGCTCAACCACGTTGGTCCTCCTTGTGAGCAGCTTTTGCGCAACGACAACAGGTTCACGTAAGGCAGTGGTTCCCATCTGCATGGCACACCCTTCAAGTTGCGGAACTTTCTCAACTGAATGAACTTCACTATAAGCAGGACAGCCATGACCGCTGAGACCACTACTGAGATGCACCACGCAAGAGCCAAAGCGAAGAACGATGCCGCTCCAGCCGCACCGTTCAAGCTCAGCAAGTCAAAAGAGCCATACGTCGCGGAGGACGACATTTCTGGGTGTTGTCACAGCTGCTGTAAACAAATACAAGAAAAAAAAACCGTTTTGGTTACTCCTTTCATAGAAACAAAAAGCAGGGATCAGGGGCGCAAGGTAGCCATCATATGGCAGCAAACAGCGCCCGTGCATTTCAAAGCTGTTGAGAAGAACAGTTTTAATCTTACACGTATTTCGTGCTCGGTTTTTAGTCTTCTTCAAAGATTATAGTCCCTCAAGAATGCAGCACTTCGCGTAGTCAATGGATGAATGCCCCGGTGGCATACGACATTTCGAATTCCTTTCCGGGCTTTACCGTATACTTTAAGACTTACAAACCCGTATACCTTAAAACAAAGCCAGATTCTTCACGTTCAATTGCCCAACGCAAATTGATGCACATATTATGGTCCTGAAACACAGGCGTGCAAACACAGACACAATGACGTTCACGTGGTCCTGTTGGTTCTATACTTGTGTCCGTCTCTGAACGCCTGTCAAATTCAGTAACATCAATCCCTAATACCAACTTGCTCAACTTTCAGTCGCTCTGATCCCCTCTTTCCCCTAGGATGCAGGAGGTTATAGGGCTCCTTCCAAACACGTCGACAAATATGCACCAGCGTTTGCCTTTCCTCACCAAATATGAAGCAAAAAGCAGAAAGGGAAAGCAGGAGCTCAGCTACGAGCACCACGTGCTGGCAGCTTTCCGAGCTGGCAGCTAGTGCACCAGCATGGCCTAAAAAATCGGCCAGCGCGAACTTTATCCGAGTGGTTATAGCACGATTCAGCATTGCTTACTTTTCTGGCATAAAAAAGACCAAGCTCCTTGCCAACGTCAAGAGGTCAAATGGACTTAATTTCGGTGTTTTTCAATGCATGCGACAAGCTTTGACTTGACACCTAGATAATTACCGCCGCGTTCCTGAAGGTTTTCTTTCGTAAGAAGTGTTTTGTTCGTAGGAAGTGCTTGTCATTGACCTGCCGCGTATGCTACCATGTTTTGCCGGTCAGTGCATGTATCTGCGAATGGTTTTAGGCTAGAAACTGCGAAATTTAAGTCGTAACTCTAATTTCGGGAATCAAAAAAGAAAGCAAAACACAAAAGTAGTAGCACACACATTCCATAGTTTATTTTTGCAAAACTTTCCGTTATAACCTAAAATATTCTGGAGATGCACCTGGATAAATATTATTTTACGTCACAATCTTCCGAAAGAAATCCTCCCAGAAAAGTCTGCACAGTTACGTAGTTTGCAGCGTTAAGAAATTGGCGTAAGGGAAACGAGGCCCCAGTTGCTATGGGTGCTTGTGGGCGCTCTTACGCTTGCATTGCAACGCCAAGAATAATTTAATAATCCAGCTCAGGTCTGCCCGCTCTATATACAGCCATCTGTCACAGCTACTTTCTCTGCTGCTGGAGTTCTTTACACTAAGCGATTTACATCAAGAATAGCGCGAAGCGAGCGCCTCTCATGCCAGCCGCATATCGTAGATTGCGACTGATATAGTGAGGCAATACAGGCGGGAGGGGGAACAGAGAGAGCGAAGGCAGGCTCTCAGCCGCTACATTCACACCTACCTTTCCGACACGAGGCGATGCAGTAGCGTTGAACGAACCGCCGTGAGTCACCAATGTAAGGTCTGCAGCCTCGGCCAGCAAATTGTCTCTGCCTTTTCGTGTGTCGCGGCACGACTGGGGCCACGCAACCGGCTCGGCTCGCCGTAGTTGCACGCCTCCGGAACACAGCTCGACGTTCCAAGCATCGAGCGAAGGCAGCGCCTCCTCCACCGGCGTCATTACGCGCGGACCCTGAAACGCCCTTGAAGCGGCTGCCTGTCACGTGCGCGGAGAGCGAGCGCCAAGCAAGAGCGAAAACGGGCCTGTAATCGAACAGCGCAGCGGAAACGTCTAGTGGAGTGCGCGGCTAAGGAAAGTGTAGAATGCGTAAACGCTCAGCCATATAACGCCACATATACGTCGCGTCAAGGCCGCGCCGGTCAGGAGCACACCGGCAATAGGGAACTTGTGTTTATTCCGTAGATTACGGACTGCAGTAGACTTGTTTACATATGTAGCAACGGGCAGAGGCTTAGTGCCCTCTACTTTACTAAAAGGAACCGAATTTCATGCACATGTCCAGGAACCTCACATGTATTAAATGTGTTTTGGGTTGTCGACAATGTTGGGGAGTTAGAATCAGACGTTGGCAAATGCCCTCACATTTAGGTTTCCTCCGTTAAACTCACGGCGCAAGTCACGTTCTCCCATCACCGTCACGTTATATAAGTTTCCAGCCCTCCCTCGCACGCATTTTTAAAACGTTTACCCGCCCTCCCTCATCCTTACCACAAAACGTTTACCCTCACCTTGAAAAGGCTACCATCATTCGCTTATTTTCGGCTTGCTACAATGTCATATAAGCCATTTGCTCGTTCGTTGAACTTAGTTTACAAATGTGTATGATTGTCGTGCCATTCCAATTGTCGAACCGTGCCACATTGCTTTGTTTATAGGAGCATTGACTAAACCTAAAGATTAAGCCGTCCGCAATGCTCGCGATTAAGGGACCACCGCACCTGCCACCTTTATTTGCTTGCTGCATTTGTTTCTAGAAGCAAGTGCACTTTTACGTTGGAGTCAAACGGCGAAACAAGGCACAGCCCGATAGTTATTTCCACAATCGCTGGCATGCTATTCCTATTTTAATTCTGAGCTACTTTCATGTGTAATCCACGAAGTCCTTGCGACACCCTTGGACTGTCACATTTCATCCACAGGTGTGCTGAGGAATAAGCATCGCGTACTACAACAACGCGGGGATTTTACCGATATTTTTAGTAGTATGATGTGTATGACATATTCTACAAGCAAACACTCCCGAAAACGTAGTGCATCCAAACATGCTCGTTGCTCATGAGGCGAGTGTGCTGTTCGGCGTGGATAAGAATGTGCTCACTATTCGTGTTATACATAAGTACTTACCGTCAAAGGTACGATAGAAATCTAAACAAAGCACTGTTTGCTCTGTGAACATTACTGACATAAAAGAAGTAGGGTGGAAGGTTTAGGGAGTTTGCCTTTCTAAGCGTGTTTCGCAAATTTTGAGTCACCATGCCCTCGTTCTCTATCATACTTTTCAGCCGTTCGGGTACCTGCAAGTAGCACGGGCGCTCGGAGGTATGGGTATCCGGGCAAAAATGAGCATCCAGATCAACACCCAGTATCCCTAATCGCTTGCAGGCTGCACTTCCGACTTCTGTTGGCGCATTCAGGCATAATCTAAGAGCAACTTACGAGATTCACTCAACGCACTCATGGATGAGAAAAACGCAAACCATCTTTACAGGCTAAACAGGCGACGGCGAAAAACTACCAGCTCGCGAAGTTAGATTCCCTCATCCGGTACGTGACACTTGAAATGCTAAGAATATGTATTGAATATAGGGGGTGATAATTTTTTTTTAAACTTCCGGAATTTTTAAAAATCACCTGTGGCAGATAGCATAAATCTTGTCCTTGAACGTAACAATTAGAAGAGGCGGACGCTACTAGCACGAGAAATCGAAACACGTATTCAATTAATGAACAAAAATTCCCCATTTACCTTCTCATATATTACTTTAAGGCATACACTGCAATTTACAAATTGTAGCCGGTGAATTTGCACGACGTATTGACGTGAAATCAATCTCCAGGATGACACCAGATATTATTTCCCTAAATGTGGACTAAATAGGAGGGCGTTCCAGTTACTTTCGTGATCCAATGTATAAAAGAGCGTTTTGTTAAAAAAGTAAGTGAAACAACAATGCATTTTTACGGCTAGTTTGATGGCGAATATCTCGAAACGGGTGTCATCCTGGAGATTCATTTCAAGTGGATAAGTCTTGGAAACTCACCGGCTACAATTCGTAAATTATAATATCTCCCGTAAAAAATCAATTAAGAACTAATTCCTGATATTTTGTTAAATATTTGAACATGTGTTTCCATTTATCGTAATGTGCACCTTTAATAGTCCAGCTCGTGGACAAGAATTATGTTACCTGCGACAGGCGAATTTATAAAATGCCAGTAAATTTAAACATTATGACGCCGTATGCGTTGCTGTGTGTCTCAATATGATCGACAAACACCACCTGCTTGCTATTTTTTTGTACGACTAAAATTTCACTCATGAATGATATGGCAGTAGGAGCTCGAGCATGCTTCCCTCCTTTATTTTCTAAAGCTGGTTCAGTCGCGACTCTCGATAATGAGCATTTTAGTCCCTTTGTCGACCTTCAAACGTGGCCAGCGAGCCTTTTGCAGAGCTCAGGCGATTGAGAACAGCCTCTCTGTATCGCCGGATGATGCCTGTAGGGTCAAGGACTTTTTAGCCAGGCACCTAAGAATGGGATATTTGGTTTAGTTCAATCTCCAGTTATTGGAATTAGTCATTAGATATTAACCAACAACCTATTATATTAGTCAACTACCCGGTTATGTTAAGTCGGGGGAATCAGTGCAACAGCACAACGTTTTGATGGTTAAACTAAAACACTTAAGTTGCTTGCTAAGTGTGAATAAGATCCCTCGAGCTCTGTTGCAATGCGCCAGCCGAAGCAAAAAACAAATCAGTTCTAGTCGTGCTGTAGTCCAGCTTTATCTACATTAACGTCATGTTCTTTCTTCTTTTTTACGTTGCCTTCACTAGTCTGCAAACGTTATCAATGCTTGAAAAAGGATCAAACCTCATGTTTTTATCACTCTCCAATAAGAACAAGAAAAGGTGAATTACAGGATATTTATTTCGGATAAAGGAGTGTGCTTAACTGTGGAAAAAAGCAGGAAACGTCGGAGAGACACCAAAAAGTCACCGTCAATGTTTCCACTGTCGTTGCTGCTACAGTTTCCTGTCGCCAAATTTAGCTACTGCTAACATCAACTGCTATTTATGACTGAGGTTAGTTACAAGTGGGCTTCGACGTACATGTGAGCTCGAGAGACTTCCTGCCAGTGCGTTTCAAAACTTCAGACCTCACACCCATAGCGCACACAACCTATATGCGACTTCTCTGCAGTTGAGAACTATGAATCTTGTTTTCCTCATTTAGTCTCAGATCATCACTATCACCCTCCCTCATCCTCACTTTACAACGTCCGTCTTCGGCCACCTAACCAATTTTAAGAAGCCAATCTTCACCTCACCCTCATCTCATCAAGTGAGGGTGATGACAGATGAGTTTGAGGACGCCCTCGTGAGGGTGTCTGCTGTCTGGTTAGAATGCGAACAAGAAAAAAATGGGCCTCAGATACGCTTGTAGTGTTTGTTGATGCTTGTTTACTATTGTACTAAGCCGCGAGATGCCTGTCGACGACGAAATCCGTTTTATTGGTGAAAAAGATGGGCCAGCAGATAATGTTCCACCGTAATTATGTGTTGAGTACGCTTCTCGATTATAACAGTGCCAATCATCGTCGACAACGGCAGGAATTAGCTACAACTTTTGTAGTCATAGGCGTTATAAGGACGTACAGAACCTGCTGCGAGAGAAGCAGGCCCTCACAGCTGACATTCTTCTTAAGAACGTCTGCTTAGCGATGTGCACAATTTCGTCCTTGTCCGCTATAGTATCGCCTTCTCTTGCCTCTGACCTATACATGCAAAGGCACCATCCCTCTCAGAGAATTAGGTATTACACTTTTAAAATGACATCAATTGAATATCATGTTGTAAATCATCAGCAAGAGCGCTTTCAAAATACCCATGAACTGACTATATAGTGTCCGGTAATTTATCGTCATTTATTGCTCGATTACGCATAACAGATTCGCTCACTGGCTACATACCGCTTTTCAATGCAACTCTTTGAAATGAAACGCCGTGTTGAAGCACTACATATGTGCATGTTGGTCCGTGCTGGTCTTCAATAAACCACTTTAATGGCAACTTGGGTCACTGGGATAAGTGCCAGAAGGTGCCTACCATTCCATGATGAAAAAAGAAAGATCCTTTATATTTCTCCGCAGTCACAGGGGTTTTAAACACAACGACCCGACGATTTAGCAGGGTGCGCCACAAATTCGGTGGGCATGTGCCGCTTCTCAATGAATGTCCCTCACGCCAGCGCTTTAGCGAGCTGCGCCAGGAATACACTGCTAATGTGCCGCTCTTCAATGAACCTCTAGCCAATCTGTGTCACCTTGTATGCGCCACTGAGTGTGCGGCAGGCGAGGAAACAATTCTCAGCATTAGCACGCAACGGCGCGCAAAGCTTCTGGTTTCGAAGGCCACGCGCGGGCTTCTCGACAGCACCACTAGATGGCGCAGCGTGTTTAGAAAGAATCGCGAGGGGAACGCCCTGGGGTTGCCGCATGACAAATTTTTCAGCGTTCGCGCGCACAGCCGCGCATTACATTTCGAAGGCCATGCGCAGGCTTCGTGGCGACGCTACTAGGTGGCGCCGAGTGTCCTTGAGGAAGCGTGAAAGAGGAGTCCCGTTGCAGTACACACACATACATAACTTGTTTCGATGGTGACAATATGTTGTGTGGTTGTATTGATTTAATGCTAAACGCATTATCGTCGACAGTCATCGTGAGATGGGTTCTGCCGAATTTTTTTCTTCACCATTTTATAACGATGAAGTTTAAGGTAAGGAGGTGACCTTACGACGGCACAATAACTACGAAGATGACGTAACGATGACGGCCGTCACTGTCCTCGACAGCGCAATGCAAAGGACACAGACCGACGAGACAACGCAAGTCTAGTTTCGACCTTTTAGCCACTGTCTTAGTAAAAGCTGGCAATAATTCGACTTCCCATCGAATCTAACCTACCGGTTGGATCTCTTACCGGTTGAGGTTCCACGTGCCGGTTAGGTCTGCGCTTGTGCTTTCATCGCTAGCGGAGACCTAACCGAACCCGCCCATAACATATCCACATGAAAGAGGTTTACTGTAGCGGCGAAACAAAATCGAGAAAGGAGGATGGCCAAGCAGAGCAGCTTTATTTGAACTTCTTGAAAAAAGAAAGGGCTTGAGCATGAAGGGAGCCTCGGCTTTCTTCCCGGAGATAAGATAATGAGGCTGTAATGGGGATGGGAGAGCTGTAGGAATTAATGGCAGTGGCGACGTTTTCCAGGCTGCTGTGGACGACCGTCAGTGCAGTTTACATGTTCCTTGTCGTGGATTGCAGGCCTTTGACGCACAAAGTAAAAAGTGTGCCATCACAATCTCGGAGGCTACACTCTACGTATACAGAGTGACCTAAAGTTAACGCACATCGTCGTTTCCTAACAGTGAACCAGCTATGTCTACCAAACAGCGTGGTTCCAAGTCCACTAGAAATTACAGAACGAAGAAGTCAGGTTATGAGAAAATATATCTTGAACATTCGTAGATCCCACAACACACGCATAGGGGAGCGCTGGGCCAGTTGGTGCTGCACATTACACAAGCTTCGTAGTGCGTCATGCAGGACGGATACGGGATGGGGGACGTTGCTTGTCGGTTTTTCTTGCTATCCCCGTTCGGACGCTCTGCAAACATTTCGGAACACACGCATCCATCTTGGTAGCATAAGAACTCGGTCACCAGGTTTCTGCACATCAGTGAACTTGCCAACTAGCGAGGAGTGAATTGAATTCGGAGACCACTTCTAGGTCTGAGCACCATTTCACTGACAAGCTCGACTTGGTCACGCTGGTCCAGTGACTTGATTGTGAAGCGTCGCAGAATGTTGGCAATAACGATCTTTTCTTCGGCGAGTGCAAATCTTTGTCCTGTGAACACATGAAAAGAGAACTTTTGTTGAATTGTGCTTACAAAAGCATAGTCCATGCAAAGACCTTTAGGTGGCATTAGACATAAGACAAAAACCTGCAGCGAGCAAGAACCGAATACATGGCGTGCTTGAGTAAAACTACCGGTGCTGATTTATTTCCGCACCTAATGCCATGCACTGACATAACCACCTGAAGAGGTGACTGTTCGTAGCTTTCACACATCAACCTTTGCAAGGGCTACTGGCAGATGCTGCTTCAGGAAGAATACAAATATATTATGGCCTTTCTGACACCTTTCGCTTTTATTAGTACGACCGATTGCCCTTCGGTTGGATGAATTGCGGGGCATTGTTTCAAAATATGATGGACAATGCACTTCTAGACTTAATTCAAAGAATATTTCTGTAGTCTATAAGTCAATGACCTTATTATCTACTCGACATCAGGGGATGACATCTTCACATCTCTCACAAGTGCTAGATACATTGAATAGAGCTAAATTGAAGATAAACACAAAGAAAATGAATTCTGCAATAACTACCGGTGCTTGAGTGAAACTACCGGTGCTTGAGTAAAATAATCTTCTGTTGATTTTTTTTTAGCACAATAGTATGCATTTGACACTGTGGTGGCTTTTCTTAAAGTAGAAGTTTTTTTTTCATGTGATGCCTTAATGCAAATTATGGTAATCAACAAAGTGCATGAATATCGTTCACTTCTCGTGGCCAAATGTATTCATAAATATAGGCGATCATTTCCAAGTTTTATACAAATTTTTAAAACAGCTCATGCCCGATAGCCTTTTCTAGTCCTTGAGGTGGATTATTCGAAGATCCGGACATTACTAGCACGAGAAATCGAAACGCATATTCAACTAATGGCCAAACATTTCCCAATTAACTTCACAATTAATCACTTCATGCCGAATAATGCAATTTACGAATTGTAGCTGATGAATTTGAAAGAATATCCACTTGAAAACCATTTTCAGGGTGAAACCAGTTTCGAGATATTTCCCGAAGCCTCGGACAAGACAGACTAGAATTATGTTATCTACAACAGGCTAATTTTTAAAATTCCGTAAAACTTAACAATTGATCACCCCGTATAACGTCCCTGTTTATTTTTCAGTAAGGACTGTCGTTGGCGTTGATAAAGTCCAAAGCCCATGAAAGCGATTTCATGCACGACGGCGACGACCGACGGCTTCGAGCGATGAAACAGGCCGTCGCGCGAACAGATGACTCATTCTTGTCGCTCGATCGCTCAGTTCTAGAAATCTTTTATTCACCGCTGGTCGCACGGAAGTGCCATGGGCGACTAGTCAATAGTGCGAAGGCGGAACTTGATGTACATGAGTAAAGTACTACCGATCCTCGCACGAAACGAGAAAACGACCAAATTTTGATACATGCGAGGATAAGAACCTACTGCAAGACCTTTAGAAATATTTTATGCTGCTCTTTAAAGCAAAACACGTCAACTTAAATTAATGAAGCACGCGTCACGCCAGTTTCGGCGCGCCTTTCCTGCCCTCATAAATGCACCACTGGGGAGACGTTGCTCAGAGTTGTCGCTCGCGTGGGGTTCGACTTGTAGGCGACGAGGGAACACGACAGCCATCTCCATCGTAAGCGCAAGATCGCTTGCAAGGGCTTTTGTACTTAATCCTTGTCTTGTGCTCCGATTATGTTCCTTGTTGTCTTCTTGAACCCGCTTTCGCGGTGACGTTAGAGAGGCCAACCATGTATGCATATTTTCAAACCTCCTGGGTTGATATGGCACGATGTTATGCACTGATGTAGTTTCCATGACACCATTGGGTCCGTGTGCCCACTGCCTTCAATATTCCTTGTTGTCAGCTTGTCAGGACGACTATGTACACTCCGGAGAAAAGAACTTTCGATCCCTGTAATACCCTTCATACCAGCACATGGTCTCCCACTTCAATGACAGGTGTCTTCGTTGAGTGGCGGCGGTCATGGCTATTTTTCATGGTCAGCTTGTATTTTTCCTTCTGCGTTTCACTTTTTTCCGTTATGCTAACAGTATTACATTCATAATGCTTAAGAGTAGATCAGCCGGCAGCCATGATGATTTCCATGCAAAGCAAAGTAAGCACTGCAGCCAAGCCCGGTCATGTGGGAACGGTTGTGGTGATTAAACGCAGCTTGTAACGAGCATTCCAGCCACCGCGAAACCTTCTGTAGAGAGCGATCAACTGCTTCCTGTCACGAATAGCCTTTCAGAGAGTCCATTTGCTTCTGGGCCGTGTGGTATACGGCAAATTTTAATTCAATCTTCCTTTCGTCGGAACGGCTCAAATGCTCGCTTCAGAATGCAGGGATGTTATGTGCAACTATGACTTCGAAACACTCGAATATCTCTCGACTCAGGAGTGAAAATACGTTCTCCGCATCTTGCCTTCTCGGCCGATACGCTGCCATTCGTGTGCATTCGTCAGTAGCTAAGAGGAAGGCCTGAGTGATCCGCACCACCTCCCCTTTCTCTTTCAGCTCTGCGAAATCGAGATGAACTACAGAAAAGAGTTTCTTCGAATTTTCTTTATTATAATAGGGCTACCACATGGTTACAACTTTGCTTTGCGGAGCTTACACACGTGGCACGTGCGGACGTACTCCAAAATGTCTTTCTTCATCTTAGAACCTATGTTTAATATTCAAATGCATTCTCC
The DNA here is from genome assembly GCF_050947875.1 of Dermacentor variabilis. Taxonomy (NCBI): domain Eukaryota; kingdom Metazoa; phylum Arthropoda; class Arachnida; order Ixodida; family Ixodidae; genus Dermacentor; species Dermacentor variabilis. The sequence continues at coordinate 115,520,532 of NC_134568.1, read as the reverse complement.
GGAAACCATAATGTCTTCCAGAATAGATAGGCTAATGGTAAAGTCCGAGAATACGAGAAATACGTGCATTTGGTACTTGCAATCTTCCATCTTTACATTACCATGTTTCTCGTTCCGTACCATATTAGGTGCGTCACATGTTCGTCAGAGTATCCCCACGGCAGGCGTAGCCTTGGCATTGCATCACCATCTAGTATTTTCCCGCTAGACTTGTGTGTGACTTCGAAGGTGAACTGTTGTATTTCACTCTACCACCAAGCTAGTCGTCTTTTTGGTTGAGTAAGGTTTAGGATGGGTGTCCCCGCTTGGTCATTAGTGAATAACTTGAAGTGCCGGCCTTCCAGGTATGTACGGAGGTAACGGAGGGCCATGACAACTGCTAATGCTTCTTTTTCTATAGCAGTATAATTTGCCTCTGCTTTCTCGCGCAAGTATATGAATATTAGCCAATGACTTTCAGTTGTGGATTTAGATGCTCATTTTCATCCCTCTGGTAGAGGACTGCTCCCCCTCTGCAGTGCGAAGCTTCAGTATTGAGTTCGAAGGGTTTCGTGAAGTCCGAGATAGCAAAACTGGGTCTGATTATATTATGTTGATTAAGGCTTAGTTGGCTTGCTCACACTCCGCGATCCACGTGAATGGAAGGTCCTTTTGAATTTGTCGTATTAGACATTTACTTTTCAGGGCGTATATAGTCTATGATAAGGCTGGGTAGGAAATGCGTTTGACCGATTCTTACTTTGTACTCTATGTATGTCCGTCTTCCAAGGAAGACAATCGCGTTATTGCAGAATTCATTTTCTTTGTGTTTATCTTCAATTTAGCTCTATTCAATGTATCTAGCACTTGTGAGAGATGTGAAGATGTCATCCCCTGATCTCGAGTAGATAATAAGGTCATTGACTTATAGACTGCAGAAATATTCTTTGAATTAAGTCTAGAAGTGCGTTGTCCATCATATTTTGAAACAATGCCCCGCAATTCATCCAACCGAAGGGCAATCGGTCGTACTAATAAAAGCAAAAGGTGTCAGAAAGGCCATAATATATTTGTATTCTTCCTGAAGCAGCATCTGCCAGTAACCCTTGCAAAGGTTGATGTGTGAAAGCTACGAACAGTCACCTCTTCAGGTGGTTATGTCAGTGCATGGCATTAGGTGCGGAAATAAATCAGTTTGGCGATTAATGAGCCCGTAATCATTGCACATTCTTAATGTTAGTATTCTTTTGGCACTATTTTACTGGCAACGCGAACGTTTAGGTTGATGGGCGGCCGATTTCCACATCAAGCCGACCCTGTAATTCCTGTTTTAGACACCTTTTCCGTTACAGGCTGTATGTTTTTTTTTTCAAACCAGTGTAGTATCTCACAGGATAAATGGCCTTCTGTCCCGGAGGCAGCTGGAACATATAGATCTATGCACAGAAGACCAGGATATTGTCTTGGAACCTATGCGCCTTCTGTTATGAGCTTTCTGGTACGAACTTTAATCAAGCCTTCGTCTCCAAAATAGCGCTCAGGCTTCTAGTATTAGGCGATTGAAATGCGATACCCGTAGCGTATGCCCGGAGTGCCAAGTCCTAGTAAAACGAAGAATCACTAAGTTCTGCTTGGGATCTGCTCTCAAGACGTGCCCATGTGCTATGCAGAAAAGTTTCAATTATCAGGTAGGCGGTTTGTTGCCGGCCGGCTTTCCTTGCACCGCATTGACTTGCGGTCACGGAAATGCTTCTGCAGAAATCAAAAGGTGTCCGTAATAAGCATTCTGGATTGCTCTGCAGCAGGAGTCGGCCTAAAGTGGCGGAAAGTCGGAAGTCGGAAGTGGTGCTTTATATGCGTCGGAATTCCCGCAGTATCAAGAAGATAGCCGTGTAGGTACAATGTGCCTGCTACTTTTTCCCGCCCTGCGCAAGCTTGCTGGCCTGTGCCCCAGAACTGCCTCTGATGGTGGAAAAGAACGGGTGCCTGCTACAATAAACATGCACAGGCGTTTGTGAAATGCGCGATTCGTGTTGTTTATGAAATTCCACTGTACTGTGGGTAGTCACATATCGAGCAAATTAGCCGCTGCGTTAATGATCATGCAAGGGAACGTGGTCTTTCGATAGGAAAGAACGGCATTGCGTATTTGCGTGCGCATTGTCGAGCTTGCATGTGCAGTCCGCAGCTTCGGGGCATCAAGATTCTGGGCAGAAGCAAGAATTATACTGCCAGAGCTGATGAAAACGTTCATATTGCCTCGAAAGGGAACGCATGCGTTAGCAAAACTTCCATTTCTTTGTTTAGCAGTGAAGAAAGGTTCAGGCACAATATCTTGCGGTGACGTAATCATCATGCTCATACTTCAATGGGTTTGTTTGTTAGTTGCTTCATCGCGCATGAGTGGTAAACTCCTTATAATGATGCTTCTGATGGAAATGAAATTTATTTGGAAGTTCGCGCTTGTCCATGTCGATACCCTCTCGTCCTTGTCTGTCTTTGGCGCAGCATCTTTTCTTACCCATTATGAACCAACTCGCCATAAACAAGCTTTATTGAGCATGTGCTTGTTGCTTTTGAATCTTGAGTACCTCCTCCAGTACACATGACAGCTATGACTCTTGAATATTTTTTTTCTTGATCCTTTGGGCTTCAAGAGCCCCTGCTTGAAATGTGCTGCCGTTGAAGTTACTTTCACTGATCCTTCAGATTTGATTCGGATTTCAGTAGGAAGTCCGGGGTGCTGACCTCTTCCGCGAGGCCCACTGCGGCATATGCCTGCCTTTGTTGCAGCCGTCAACCGCGAGGAGTTCTTCTTCGTAATAGTATGAGCCAAAGGTCAGCCGCGAAATTCTGAGTGTCAGGATGTGGCAAAATATACCACCCCTGTTTATTTCACAGTTACTGCTGTCGTTGCTGCTTGATTGGTTTTCTTTTATGATTGTCTCATACCCAGTATGCATGGGGGAATAGGCCAAGAATCGGGTTAGTTAGGAAAATAATTAGTCGTATCTAAACAGGAACACTAATGAGAAATTGATAATCCTTCTATTCTTCTGTTGTTATCCTCTTCCTTCTTCTCTTCTTGAAGCCACTTCGGTGGGGGTGTTACAATATATATCTGAACTGTAGGCTGCACAGCATAGATGTACAAAAGCGTAGAATTCATGCATAACATTGGCAGATGAATGTCGACAGATATAGAGAATTAATCTTAATGACAATAATAGGTAAGTTATCCTAGCAGGATATGGAGTCAGTGGTGATAGTCATAAAACTATCAAATGAAATACGCTTGGCCTGCCGGTCAGTCAAGCCTCGCGCACAGTTTCCCATGCAGAGCATCGGCATGACGGAATGGCGTAGTACATGGCCTTATAAGGTAATGCTACTTGCTAAATCAAAATAAATTAGCAGTGAAATTTCGAAAGCACTAGATGAGGCTAGCAGCTACGTCACGTGTAGCGCAGCCATGCTATTGTTTAGCTACAGAGCGTTGTTTATAATTATTACTTCTTTCTTGTTTTTAGGCGTGTGTGGCTCGGCTAATGTAGTTTACATAGACCACAGCCCACATATTATGCAAGTTTTTTTTCCCTGCGCTACATCACAGAAAAGTCAGCTCCGCAATGATCATCTCTGTGCACGAGCGATACTTTCAGCTGATGCTGACAGCTCGAGATATACAAATGAATGTTGCTCGCAATGCTTAAATTTCCTGGTTTTCAGTTATAAGATATGTGAGCACATGCACAAAACCTCGTTGCAAAATACGCCATGCAGTTGTACGTAACTTTATATATGCGCAAGACACCAGAACTGTTGGGATGGTACCAAAAGACGGCATCCTTTAAGCTCAGTGTAGTGAAGCTTTCGCAGGAGCCGAAAAAACGTATTCCAGTCGATGTTTGGCCCTTGAGAACTATACAGCGGGTGCGGACAATCTAAAAAAAATTAATATTAAGCCCCAATCGGCCTCTACGGACTATAGTCCGAAAAATACAGTAACTAGAGAATAGCAAGACCCGCGATTTGCATTTTACAATCAATATGATTCGAATGGCTCACCAATGCAGTTCCGGGGTCCCGCTGAAAATGGAAGATAAGCGAACGGGTGCCTTCCTTTCGAGTTTTCCGGGAAGAACCTCTCCGGGTGGAATTCTTCCGGCTTTGGAAAAACTTCAGGATTACGGTGTAAGAAATAGGCTGACATTTGCACTACTGTTCCGGTAGGAAGGATGGCTCCATCTTCGTCGGTAAGTCGTGTATCGCATGTAAGAAAGTAGGCAAATATACTTAGTCTTTCTTAGCAGCTAGCATTGATATGCGTGACTATGGATCTTACCTATTTTGAATGGTTCTTCGCATGTCCTAGCTATTAATGGCACAGATGGGTATATACGTTGAGCTTCCTAAATTCGAATAAAGAACAACATTGATGGTTTTGTTTGCAAATTCTTGGATAAGACTGTATACCTTGAGAGCGCACTCGAGGTACCTCATCTGCTTCAAATCTTCAAAAGAAACATAACGATCTCTGTCGTTACCAAAGATTAAGTCGAGTTCTTCGTGAATCTTCCGTTGTTCCTTTGGATGATGACCTATAAGGAAAAGTGCCCAGCTTATCCCCACCGCTGTAGTATCATGACCCTGGAAGCAAAGAAAATGCAGAACAATGTCACGGCACTTATCTATTACGGCAGCGTTCTGCTGCTGCACAAGAAGTTTTGCAAAGCATATGGATCTAACACTACAAAGCTGTAAAGAAATTCAGCATCATGGAGGCACATCCCGAAGCCCGCATCACGCTTCGCTCGTTCAATATATTGCCTATAAGCATAATTTACCATGCAATGACTTGTTAGCTCTCTTGACCTCATTTGCCTTGCTGCCCATACTTCCTGACTCTACTGACATCTACGTCCTGACTCTGCCCGCCTGCGCTAGAAGCCCTATCCCAAGCCGTTTTGAGAAACCCGTCCTTACATATTCTATTCATTGGCAACTCTCTCATTCCACCACCCGATACGGCGAAAAAACTGCTAGCACCACGCATGACTCCCGGTGAGCCCGTCCTTGGGGCTGGCAATTAATAATGGTTATTACTGTCCTTCTCTGAAAAGCAGGCGACCCGTGAATAGAAGGAAACCACTGCGTCCACCGATCGAGACATACCGAAAACAGGAAAATCTGACGCACAGTTTCTCAAAGGGGTGCAAGCTACGTGGGCAACACAGCTGAGCTCCTGTGGCGCCCTGCTTACACTGAGTTGTCGGCCCTATCCCCCCCCCCCCCAAAAAAAAGAAAACTCAGCGACTCAGGCCTTCTACAAAACATCCTGCATTTAGGTGTTTGATCATTAAAGTTAATTTCAACGTAATGCGTGAACACGCTTTGTTGAATAATAATGCACCATGCTGGGCATGCAAAGACTCCGTGAAATCTCAATTACTGTTCTCGTATTCGAAATGAGCAGCTTCAGTGTATAACAACTTCATAATTCCTCGCGATTAACGCTTTTAAGCTTTCAGTAATATATTCTGTAGCCATTAGCAACCCTTTCATAGTTCGGTGATTGCTACTTTCATAGCATATATTCACACCCTTCTAACAATGTGTACAGCTGAATTGTGCAGATTAATTTTGTTGCAGCTCAAAGGGTGATATGAGCACAGATAGAATGCAGCACACATGACAAGCGCTGACCAACAACCTTTCTTTAAGAAAAAAACAAGAAATAAATAAAAAAGCCAACCTGAGCGCCCATATAGTCCAACCAACGCTTTATGAGAAAACCAATCTTTCACTAAGAAAGGGAAATGAAGATGACTGGCATGATATGTTCAAAGATTGAATGAATAAGAAACTCCTCCACATTATCTATTAACATCTGATATCTAAGACTCATTACCGTAATTGCGTGCTCAAAGAAAAGGTCATTATGATAAAAAGTCGTAGTTTCGCGAAATGCAAAGTTTCGACAATGATAGCAAACGACTGCTACACAAAGTAGGGTTCCTAGTTTTGTGGACAGTATAAATCGCCGTTAACATTTGCTTGCCAACCAAACCAACGGCATGCACGCGTCCAAACAGACACGTGTACACGACTACCACGAGCGCTTGCCCTGACAGCGCGGGCTTGATGAACGCAGACAGAGGGGAGCGCGAGTACTTGTCCAAAACGGAACGTTCTGTGCTGTCGCTCGCTGCACCCTTTCAACTGTGACGCGTCCGCAAGAACTCAGCAGGTCACGTGACCACTAACAGAGCGCGCGCGGGGCAAAGCGCGCATAAAGCCATCAGCAAATTCCTGACTGTAGACCTGCAAGCTCGCCCTTCTCCCTGGAACCCGCTGCAGAACAAGTGACCTATAGAACAGCGCGTTAGCATAAAATAAGGAGCGAACGGGCCGGGCACGCGCTTCGTTTCATTCATGCATTTATTTTATAATTATAATTTTAAGGCGAAACCTTAGGTGGGTATGTTGGCAGTGACCTTAGCGAAGCTGCGCCGTGACGAAAAAAATGGCCGACGCCGCGAAGAATAAAAACACGTCAGAAAATGCTCAAATTGACGTCACATTTCTCAGGGAGGTTCCTGTAAACAAAGTAAACTAGTGGCTTGGAAAATAAGATTTGATAAATTTCAGTCTGTGGGAATCAAACGCGGGCCTCCGGGGTGCGGTTCTGGCTTACTAAAGGCGTGCCTAGTGCGTCCCTGATTGCAAACCTCACGTCGCAGCCATCTCGCTGACTAGTGCGTGCGTCATTGGGCAGCGCACGTGACGGGGCGGAAAAGGTGGAGCACGCCATGCGTGTATAAAATGAGCGCGTTGATGACGTTATGAGGTATACAAACGGTATAACGCTCTCGCATTATCACACGTAAGCAGTATTAAGTGTCTTCCAAATTTTATTGCTTTAGTTTTTTGCTGCATAAGATATAGAAACAGAGTATCCGAGGCACTTTTGCCTCAATGTCTTCACGGCAACGTCGGCAAACAGAAATCAACTCAGAGACGAGGTTGTCGATATTTCCGATATCATGAGGACGCACAAGCGACTGCAGAACGCCTGTTACGGGGGTGTGAAAACCAGAAGTCGCGCAGCAAACTCGTCTTGGCTACGTTGCCACTAACACTACGACCGAGAACCTACGTGAGCTAACTATTGCAAGATAATCCTATGGACCCTCGTCTAGTTCGCATTCAGCGAAGGAATGTATAAATACACCTAAAACACAAACCTGTCGTTCACATTACATTTCTCTATTTTAATTAGATCCGCCTCCAGATGCCAGAAATATGAGGACGGCAGCGCATTACATCCTACGATCTTTTATAAAAACATATTCTCTCTCTCTCTCTCTTTCTCTCTCTCTAAGAACAGACACTGAGCATCGGTTGTGTGTACTGCCATCTTCTTTTCTTTCCCTTATTTGGCGATTCGAAGCACTACAGCAAACCATAGCCACTAAAACATTGATTGTTACTTAGCCCCGATTTATAAATACAGTGAAACTAAGAGTGAGACAAATTAACTTCCTAAGGCTATCATACGCTGCGCGAGACCAGGTGTGAATCAACGTTTGGCGATATACCGTTGGTATCGACTGAAATGTGGGCTAAGTGGTATCAACTAATTGTGGTGTTTTATGCGCCGTTCTTTGTATTCGTCCTTGTGTCTTGTGTTTGGCACCTAACATGCTACGCTTAACCTTATTATCAGTGTATGAGATGCTCAGGCGGACAATTTCCAGTACCAAGCATGCCAGGCTAGCCACACGTGCTGCACCACTACCACCACTATCACCACCGGGCGTTAAGCACTAAAGTTGCTTCATTATTATTAATAACCATGTAAACATAAATAAGCACCACAAGGCAAGCCCACGCACCCTCATGAAGAGCGCTGAAAAAATGCCCGATAATATTTTATATTTCAAAATAAGCATCATAAAATAAAATCCACCTGGAGGAATTCAAACATAAAGGTGTCCTCAAACCTCAAACATAAAGGTGTCCACTTCTTCTCGTATGTCTTCTTCAGTGATGTATTTGTCGTTCTTGAGATGTTCCACAATGAGAAGATCCAAAAAAGGTCTTCTCCTTTTGGCCCTCGCTTCAGACTCACTAGAGCTGTCGAGCCTTAGGGCGCCTTTGTTGACTTCAGCTTCTAACTCCATTTTTCTCTCTGCAATGACCTAGTTGGAAATAAGAAATTCAAGGGCTCCTAAAAATTAAACAGTTTCCGAACTTACTTTCGTAGAATGGACAAAATAAATAATAACTCAGGCATTTTTTACTTTAATATAAGCGTTTTTCACAGCGAGGAGGAAACTACCCTCAACCCTGAACGCTGCGTATGCCACCGAGCATGCTTTCCTCTTCTCATGACTTGTGCGGTCTTGTGTCAACAGGACGTGTAGTGTTTCAGAGTGGATATGGCTAATTTTCAGCGCTAGTTTTGATATTTCGGGTCATTCAAGAACAATTCGATACCATAGCACAGTCGTGGTATGCACAAACAACTATCGGAAGCCAAAAAATTGGGATATGAAGCGCGCGAGCTTCACTACCAGCATAAACGAACGTGCAGTTGCGGCTTATTTAGTTTGCATTGCGTCTTTACATACAAAAAATATGAGCAACGTTTCTGGATCACCAGCGTGAACAGAAAAGGATTCATGCCATGCGCGACGCGATACCGGCAAGCTTCTCGCACTCAATGATGCCTGATGATGTGGCTGAAAATAGTTTTTTTTTTTTTACTTAGGTATAGAGCGCGTTCTTGATGCTGTGTTCCACGAATATCCTTGCGCAGGTGATCATCTATTTTAGGAATATTCTTCAGCGTCATTCGTTGAGACCCCGATTGAAAGCATATGCACTACTGCCACAGCGCCGCATGCCTAACGAGGATGAACGTGAAAGCTCTGAATGGTCGCGTCCTTCTGAAGCCGTCCCGTAGAGTGAAAAACGCACATACCCATTTTCAGTCCCATATAGTCTCTGAAAGTTTGCTTCAGAAGCTTTTTGTTTTTGGTTATATTTTAATATGGGAGGCGAGGGGTCATATGAGCGTTGTGAATGTGCAGTCAGCTAGATTAGCCTTGCAAATCTGTCTAGGTTCCACTAAACTTTCCGACCTCTGAACTGTTGAAATTGTGGGAAAAAGCACTGACAACCAAGACAGTGCTGCATATTTGTAGCATGTCAATAATTAACCGCCTAATACTTCGTAGTTGCAACTTGACGCTAAATGAAGCATTTATTTCTCGCACGAAGGAGAGCGCTCGCCTGAGAAAACCTATATCCAAATAAATGTACGCGGGGATGCGGAATCCTCACTTTGTTAGGTCGCGATAAACGAAACACAGGTTTCCAGCAATACGCGCGTTTACCTATATATTTTTTAATACCAAGCCACTGCAGAACAGTGCTTTGCAGAAATTGGTATAGTGCAGCGGCTGCCCTACCAATCGACAGCATTTCCACGAGATCTCGTCAGAGGCAGCGATACACACTTTAATTGTCATTTTTGACAGCACAGCAAGCACGCGAATCCCAGGCATGTGAACGCACAAAAAAAGGCAATTGTGCAGCTCGGCGAAACGCTTTTCTCGTACATCCAAGCATCACTGCAGCTGGCCGCACATTCCAGCATGGCGGCGGAGGCAAATCAGACACGAGTTGGCGCCGCTGTTCCAAGAAGCCGGAGCTCAAGCTAAAAAAGGTCTACATCAAGAGGCCGTAATTACTTAAATGCAAAGAGAAGACACATGCAATTCTATGACTGTGTTCTGTCGCATTTCTGAACGTATGTGAGAAGAATGCGTTTCTATACCTGCAATATTGCAGTAAGAGCATTGTATAACTATACCTAAAAGTGAGACCACCACCATAGGGACCAAATAAGGCTATTTAATATAAGCACATGATTGTGTTGACGTATGTAAATCACCTAAATGAAAATTTAATTATCGGGTTTTACGTGCCAAAACCACTTTACGATTATGAGGCACGCCGTAGTGGAGGACTCCGGAAATTTCGACCACCTGGAATTCTTTAACGTGCATCTAAATCTAAGCACACGGGTGTTATCGCATTTCGCTCACATTGAAATGCGGCAGCCGTGGCCGGGATTCGATCCCGAAACCTCGTGCTCAGTAGCCCAACACCATAGCCACTGAGCAACCCGGCGGGTAAACCACCTAAATGAAAACATGCATCTATCTGTAGGACTTATAGGTCGTCTTCGACGGCTGTACCACTATACGTCTTGGAGAAAGTGAAGTTCACGAAGGCCACACGCGATTGACCTTATTCTTTTCAACACATAACGGAACGTCGGCGCGTCCTTTGAGCCAATCGAACGACATGCCATCACTCTATACTAGCCGTCGTGTTATCAAAAAGACATCAATCCTCAGCGCCACCCCATTGCTGCGCTACCCGCAAATGAGTACGTCGACCCCACTCAAGCCATGGCTACGTTTCACGAGGCGGCGGTGGCCGACGCGACAAGTCGTAATGTTGTCGTGCCCTGCTTTCCACATCAGCCCGCCAGAGCCATTCAGTAAGAGCATTGTATAACTATACCTAAAAGTGAAACCCATAAACTAGCCTCTACGAAAGAAAAGATTTCAGCTGTGCATCGCTGAGTGTGGACTATATGCGACCAACCCGAAGAGCAGCAAATACATTTATAACCTTCTGTGACGTCACGACAATTCCAACGATAGGTCACTCATTAGGCTAATAACAATTAACCCAAAACTATGTAATTTTCGCGTGCAATATCTACGTTAATTATTGAATGACGTCGCATTTAGGATCAATATGTTGGTGAAGCTACAATGAATCAAATGAGTGATACTAATCTGGCTAAGGCATACTGCCGGGCTAGTTGGTGGGGATTAATCAAAACATAGTGCAATGGGACAGTAGGAGGAAAGAGAAGAATTTTGACACACACACAGCGCTAACTTTCACCTACAAATGTTTACTTTCGCATGTGCATGATACGTATACATCACCGAGTTATCGAAAACAAAAACAAGAATGTCAACATTCAGAAGCGCACACCAAGGAACAGACACGCGTCACAACAGCTTAATCGCAACTTGCTTTCACTTTCTCACGGCACTGCACTTTTGCACGGCTATCTCGATAACTCTATAAACCACATCTATCTTTACGATAACGCCACCGAAGGCGTGCTCACACACCTTTCTTTCATTTTTTTTCATTTTCATAAGCCTCAAGAATTTCTCTTATCATTCCGCATTCGGCCCGATTCAAAATAGTAATTTTTGCAAAGACTAGAACGCGGCCGCACTCCCGGCTATGCATCCCTAGATGGCCAGAAATAACTTCTTTTTGCCATTATAATGATGCTTTTTTAGGCCTCTGATTAATACAAAGACTTGTCTGACCGCTATATGCGCGTTCGCACGACAACGGTGTTAAATGAACCACATTTTGTGTGCCATTCACCAATTGCGTGCGGCGCCTTCTGCTACAGGCGGTCGTCTCTTCCTTGTCCTAGTTTACTTTCTTGTAGATCATCCACAATCGTTCAGCCGCAGAAAAAACTTCATGCACTCCGGTCCCTCTCGCAAGCCTTTTCAAATTATGCGAGATGCTAAGTATGTAAGGCGCGCGACCACCACCTTCTTTGGTCTGGCACTCCTATTGCACTCATTCGCATCAGCCCTGAATGTTTTACTCAAACCCTCAGCTATCAAGGTCGATACTCGAAAGGGTTAACCAGAATCAACCAGTCCCTTATCCTGGACCAACAAACTTGTTTCAAGAATGTGGTCGCGTGACTTCAGCAATGAACTATCTAAACGATATTGTACTACATCACGTCTTAGAAGTTACGAGTGTGTAGGTAAGAACGGAAGCACTAACTTGTTGCCTCTCGGCTTACTTGAAAATGGTACCAGCCAACGATTCATTTTTGGTAAATAAGTCGGATAAAGTGGTGGAGTTTTGCCGAGTACAGGTAAAACAATAGCCTTGCAGCTTTTTCTTTTGACATAAAGATCTTTTTATTATCTTCCGCAGGCCGAATTGATGAAATGTGTAGCTGACGACATTGGAAGACTGGGCGCAGTCCAATTTCAAAACTCCTCTGTGTTGTCATGTGATCAGTTTCTGGAGCTACTTTCTATTTGTGTTAACTCCACTTACGCGACATTGGACGTAAATATTACCAAACAAAAAAGATTGCACATGTATTGGGTCCCGCATTGCTCCCTGCTTAAGTGACTTGTTTCTAGCTTACCCTGACTAAGTAATTAACGATCGCTTGAAAAGTTCGGACGTTGTCACTTTGCTCAGATACGTTGATGACTTTTTAATTGTTACAAATAACCAATCGAATAATTTTGATACTGTGGTTTCGAAAACCTTAACTACATATGCTGATGTCTTGTGCCCTTAGGTACAGATGCATGAAGTTCTTTTAGGCAATGCCATAAGATTTTTTTAGACCTAGTTTCCGAGTTTTCACTACGAAGTGCGCGTTGGAGCAATGAGCCGAGATGCAATAAGCAAGTTCTTCCATTCTTATCTGCACACTCGAAACTTGTAAAAACATGCTGTAATACAATCTTGTTTACATAATTCATTGCTGAAGTCATGCGACCACAAGCCTGAAACATGTTTGTGCGGCCAGTCTGAGCGTCTGGTCTATTCTGGTTACCCCTTGCAACTACTGAGTTTGGTAGCGGAGGGTTTGAGTAAAAAGTTCAGGGCCAATTCGAATGACTGCAATAACTTTGCCAGACCAAATAAGGTGGCGGTCGTGCCTTACACAAATAGCATCTCGAATAATTTTAAAAGTATAGTGAGAAGGTGCGGAATGGAAGCAGTATTTTTTTTTTGCTCCTGAAGAATTACAGACGGTCTACAAAAAAGTAAACTTGGACAAGAAAGAGACGACCGCCTGTACCACAAGGCACCACACGCAATTTCTAAATAGCATACAGAATGTTGTTTATTTAACACCCTTGTACGAACAGGAATTGGCCTCTATTGTGCAGTATTCAGCCACTCCCTCCCAAATGACTCATTGATTAACCAATGGCCCTTCTCCAGCCGCTGCGGAGCACCTGACCAAGGCGGCGATCAGTTCTGTAACGCAGCAGAGGATGCTAAGAATCTCTGGACGCGGACACGCCGCCAATGGAAACTGACAGTGATAACGTTTAACACCCGAGCTCTCCCGAGTGAAGCCATCCTAGCAGGACTCTTTGAGGAACTATCAGGCATTGCTTGACATATCATTGGCCTTAGTGAGGCTCGAAGAACTCGTGAGGCTTCTACAGTGCTGACAAGTGGCCACGTTCTCTGTTATAGAGGACTTCAAGATAAGAAGCAGTACGGAGTAGGATTCCTAACCCATAAGGACATAGCTGGTAACATTGACGAATTCTACAGCTTCAATGAGAGGATAGCAGTACTCGTAATAAAACTTAATAAGAGGTATCGATTAAAAGTAGTACGAGCCTACGCTCCAAGATCAAGTCACGATGATGATGAAGTAGACCAGTTTTCTGAAGATGTTAAATTAGCGATGACAAAAGCGCAAACTCATCATGCTGTAGTAATGGGTGAATTCAATGCAAAAGTGGGGGAAAAGCAGGCTGGTGAACAAGAACTTGGCAACTACTTCGTCGATTCTAGGAACGCTAGAGGAGAGATGCTGGTAGAATTCGCGGAAATGAATAAGCTGCGAATAATGAAAACCTACTTCAGGAAGCGTAGGAACAAAAAGCGGATCTGGAAAAGCACTAATGATGAACCAAGAAATGAAATTCATTTCGTACTTTCTGCTGATCCCAGAATAGTGCAGGATGTAGAAGTGTTAGGTAGGGTAAAGTGCAGTGATCATAGGTTAGTGAGAGCTGGGATTCACTTCAATTTGAAGAGGAAAAGAGTAAAATTGGTCAAGAAGAAACAAGCTAATCTAGATGCAGTAAGGGTAAGAGCAGACCAATTCAGGCTGGTACTAGCAAACAAATATGCAGCCTTAGAATATAGAGATGAAGATGACTTAGAGGTAATGAATGAAACCGTAACTAGGCTGGCTTCAGAAGCAGCAGTTGCAGTTGGAGGTAAGGCACCAAGACAACCAGTAGGTAAGCTCTCCCACGTAACGAAGGACCTAATAAAGAAACGACAAAGAGTGAAGTGTCCAATTCAAGAGATCAGATAGAATTCGCGGAACTTTCAAAACTGATCAACAAGGAGAAAATACGGGATATTCGAAATTATAACGTGAGGAAGACTGAGGAAGCAGTAAAGAATGGACGCAGCATGAAATCAGTGAGAAGGAAACTTGGCATCGCACAAACGAAGACGTATGCACTGAAAGATAAGCAGGGTAATATCATTAGCAATCTCGAAGATATAGTAAAAGCAGTGGAATAATTCTATACTGACCTGCACAATACCCAAAGCAGCCACGACACCTCCATTCGCAGTACTAATGAACAGGTTACAGAGGCTCCTTTATTAACTAGCGACGAAGTTAGAAGGGCCTTGCACGACATGAAACAGGGAAAAGCGGCAGGAGAAAATGGAATAACAGTCGATTTAATCAAAGATGGAGGAAACATAATGCTTGAAAAACTAGGCGCTTTTTATACGAACTGTGTATCGACTTCAGGGATCCCAGAGAACTGGAAGAATGCCAACATTATACTAATGCACAAAAAGGGAGACGTTAAAGAATTGAAAACTTATGAGGCGATTAACTTACTTGCAGTATTATATAAACTATTCAGCAAGATAAGCTCCAATAGAATAAAGGCAACACTGCACATCAGTCAACCAAGGGAACAGACTGCTTTCAGGAAAGGATACTCTACAATGAATCGCATCTATGCCATCAATCGGCTAATCGAGAAATCCGGAGAGTACAGTCAGCCTCTCTATATGGCTTTCATAGATTACGAAAAGGCATTTGATTCAGAAGAGATACCAGCAGTCTTAGATGCATTACGTAATCAAAGAGTACAGAAAGTTTACGTAAACATCTTCAAAATTATCTACAGAGGTTCCACAGCTACCTTAATTATCCACAAGAAAAGTACAAGACCCCTATAAAGAAAGGGGTCAGACAAGGAGACACAATCTCTCCAATGCTATTCACTGCCTGCTTGGAAGAAGTATTCAAGCTATTAAACTGGGAAGGCTTAGGAGTGAAGATCAACGGCCAATATCTCAGCAACCTTCGATTTGCAGATGACATTGTCCTGTTCAGGAACACGGGGGCCGAGTTACAGCAAATGATTATCTCCCTTCACAGGGAGAGTGTTTGAGTGGGGTTGAAGATTAATAAGCAGAAGACAAAGATAATGATCTATAGCCGGGCAAGGGAACAAAAGTTCAGTATCGCCACTCAGCTTCTAGAGTCTGTGAAGGAGTACGTTTACCAACGTGAATTGCGCACAGGGGACCCTGATCACAAGAAGGAAACTTACAGAAGAATAAAAATGGGCTGGAGCGCATAGGGCAGACATGGTCAGATCCTGATTGGAAGCTTACCATTATAATTGAAAAGAAAGTTGTACAATCAATGCATTCTACAGGTGGTAAATTATGGGGCACAAACTTGGAGACTTACAAAGAAGCTCGAAAACTAGTTAAGGAACGCGCAAAGAACGATGGAACGAAAATGTTAGGCGTAACGTTAAGAGACAGGATGAGAGCGGTGTGAATCAGAGAGCAAACGGGGATCTCCGATATTCTAATTGACATTAAGAGAAAAAAAATGGAGCTGGGCAGGTCATGTAATGCGTAGGTTAGATAACCGGTAGACCATTAGGGCTACAGAATGGGTGCCAAGAGAAGGACAGCGCTGTCGAGGACGGCAGAAGACTAGGCGGGGTGATGAAATTAAGAAATTCGCAGGTGCTAGTTGGAATCGGTTGCACAGGACAGGGATAATTGGAGATCGCAGGGTCCTGCAGTGGACATAAAATAGGCTGATGATGATAATGATGAAAAGAGCATCATGATAATGCGAAAAAAGCTATTTCTGGCCACCATGATTTTCTGGGAGTGCGTCTGCGTCCGGTCCTTGAAAAACTACTATGTGGAATCGGGCCCAATGTGGAATGACAAGACACATTCTTCATGCTTATGAAATAACAAAAATAAAGAAAAGTGTGCAAGCATGCCTTCGGTGGAGTTGTCGGAAAATGAGAGGTGGTTTCTCGAGCTGTCGAGACAGCCGTGCAAAAGTGTAGTGCCGTTAAAAAGTGGAAGTAAGTTGCGATTAAGCTGTGTAGACACGTATTGCTTCCTTAGTGTGTGCCTCTCAATGTTGAGATACAGGGTGTTTCAGCTAAGTTAGCCAAGTATGTGAAAAAACCATAGGCGCTACGCTTGTCGAGTTGCCGTAGTATTGTTCTGAGCCTTATAGAGCACGTTATGATATTTTTTCAATCCGCCAAGCTAGGTATCCAACAAAGGTTGCTTAATTAACTTTTTTCTAAACTAACTTTAGCGAAAGGTGTTCAATACAAAAATTGTAGCGCTTGTTCAGAGACATCGAATCATTTCGTCTACGCTAAGATAACTGTCCTGTTTAATTTTTTCCAGCATTTCTTTAAAGTGCGCGAGATTTAAAAAAATACCACGTGATTGCTGGCTAACGCGCCGCGCTTGTAGTTCCCTCAAATGTAAGTTGAACGAATTAGCAAAGGCTGCTCCGCGCACAGAGATCGATTGAACAGGCTGTCGGTGACTGCGATGGACTGCGATGGACCGGAGGGAGCATGACGTTTACCTTCGTCTTTCATCGCACTCTCAGCCTCGCCCCCTTCATCGTGTTTGTTCATTGGTCCGAAAAGAAAAGAAAAAGATACCTGCGCTGCGTGAAATGCTGCCTCCGGTCTCATATCGCATTCGCGTGTGGCGGCTGCTTTTTCGACGAAGAATTGCTTTCTTAAAACGGTACGCCCCTTTTGTCACTTACCGTCCATCGAAGTCACCGATCGACATCCCATTCAATCGATCTCTCTGCGCCGAGCAGCCTTTGCTAATTTGTTCAACCTACATTTGAGGGCACTAATAGCGCGGCGCGTTAGCCGGCAGGCACGTGGTATTTTTTAAATTTCGCGCACTTTAAAGAAAGGCTGGAAAAATTTAACAGCGCATTTGTCTCTGAAGAGGCGCTACAACTTTTGTGCTCAAGATCTTTCGCTAGAGTTAATATTTAAAAAGTTAATTAAGCAATACTTGTTAATTGCCCAGCTTGGCGGAATTTAAAAAAATATGACGTGCTCCATATGGATCAGAACAACACTGCGGCAATTGAACACTCGTAGCGCCTGTTTCTTTTTTTTTTAATACTTGGCCCGAGTTAGCTGAAACACCCTGTATATCGCCCTCATGCGGAAATAAACATTTGTAGTTGAAAGTTAGCGCTATGGAGGGGGGGGGGGGTGTCCCAAAATTCTTCTCTATCCTCGTCCTGTCGCACTGCACTGTGTTATCATGAGTCACTAATCTACCTAATGGAAGCAGAGAAAGTCTTGAACGGCTTCGGCGAATACTTCGTTCTAAAAAAAGAACGTCAGTTTCGAAGGAGTCAAATTCAATGTGACAGTTCAGTACAAAGGTGAGTTCGTCAAAGAGTTCGCTACAGCACTGCATGCCGTGGTCTATAGACATGCAACTACGACGACCTTCGTCAGTAACTAGTCCGGGGTAGACGTTTAGACGACCTTCGATACAAATAAGGGGTTTCCAAGTCGCTAAGGCTAACTGGTTAAGGCTCTGACGACTGTTCGTCAAGACAAAATGGTGTAGTGCCGCTATAGAACAAACAGAGCTATATACATGAAGCAACAAAGGGAAGTTGTAGTTGTTAATGCACTAATTTGGTTTGTCACAGTCAGGAGCTAACAAAGCACGAGGCATGGTCTGGCAAGCGGTAAGCAAGACTTCGTAGCCTAGCAAAGTGAGCTTCTGTACAGAATGAAAAAAAAAAACTGTGGCTGGTGTGGACTCGATTGTCGCGGCAGCGCTGATTGTCACACAAAAGAGACGTCTTGCAAATGCTGTCGAAAGTCGAAAGAACATTCTCCGAAGCCTGGAGATCCGCTCTAGCAGACTACAGAATCTTAGAGGAGTCAGATTTTCTAGTAACGCCAAATGATCCCTCGCCACTCGTGTGGAAAATTTTCAGGAACATTAATCCAGGAAGGTTAAGTTTAATATAGACGCTGAAGCTGACGAGGCTGTTGTCCTCGATCTTATTCTAACGAACCTTAGCGTCGACACACCGTCGCCCCTAAGGTCCCGAAAATAGATCACTGAATACTGCCGGCGTCCATTGAGTGAACTTTTCATAGGATGACCGTAAAAGCCTCGGAAGATTTCTGTGTTTATCCGACTTTATGCACGAGCCTTCTCGGTAAGGCTGCGATCAGCCGTTTTAGCTTGTTCTTCACCCTTGCCTCACTGA
Organism: Dermacentor variabilis; assembly: GCF_050947875.1. Taxonomy (NCBI): domain Eukaryota; kingdom Metazoa; phylum Arthropoda; class Arachnida; order Ixodida; family Ixodidae; genus Dermacentor; species Dermacentor variabilis. Next base: position 115,502,060 of record NC_134568.1, on the reverse strand, counting down.
ACGTCAAGCGGGACCTTTCTATTTGAGCAATGCCAATATTTCGCCACTCAAATTGCACTGTTCTCTAAACACCACCAAAATTGGGAAAGTGCATGTTCCAGTCAGAGTTGACAATATTGTCTCGTTTAAATTCTATAAGATGTAGACAATGTACATCTATAAATAGTAGACGAAAATACGTATATCTCAATTCTTTGAAGTAAGGATCCCACGCTAGAACTCATTAGCAAACAGCGGCAGATGTGCTCAGTATTACTGCGGGCCGAAGACGCTTTTAAGCTACTCTTAGGCTTCTATAAACGCGGTAATATGAGAGGTCACCGCACATGGCCAATTTACGTATTGAGGAGAGATAAAAACAATTGAACATGCTTCATGCACTAGTCATCAAAGTAAAGGAAACAGTGAGGGAATACAAGCTCACCTTTCGTGTGAAGGAGTGCAGCACATTGAGGCATCTATAGTATTCCCGCCCAGAAGCTGTAAGCTTGTATATGAAGTCAAGTCTCCATAAAGGCCTCATTGTTCTCTCCAAAAATAGTTCACCAAGCCTGAAAGCATTTTGTTTTTGTGAATAAGGCTCAACAGAGTGATGAAGGGAACTAGTTGGGTGGTGCCCAGAGAAGGAACAGCGCTTCAGTACTGGACACAAAGGAAGAACCACAGGCACATTGCGCTGACTGCGTGTTTATTATCTCACTGAGCCTTCTATACACAGCAATAAAGGCAGTACCAACAAGACCATGAAAGGGAAGCGCACCTTTGTCAAAAGTCAAATAAGGAAAAAAGGGGAAAGACTTCGCGCCCGGCGCATTCTTCCTACAGTGCAGTTTTCAGAAAATCGATTCCTTTCTCGAACAACTTAAGAGACGTGATGCTGACGCACTCAACATTGAAGCGGTTATATATAATCTCAAAAGCTTGTAAGATTCCCTGGTGCATTTGTCAGGGTGTCTGTGCAATGCGTCACTCTGCGGCAACATAGGCTTACATCCACACTGCCGGCAATGCAAGGCAAGGTTTCCACTGATTGCAAGATTTCTTACAATGTTATTATGCTTTCTAAGCCTATCGTTGATATAATGGCCTGACTGGCCGATATATCATTTTCCACATTTTAACGGCACCGAATACACAATCTCCTGCACACAGTCAACGAAACGGTTTTTGTGCTTGGTCATACACGCTCCTTGAGTACGCGTGTCGGAGTTGACTTAGAGCATAGGCCAATTAACTTGTGCGAAGCAGAAAAAACAACGCTGAAGCCCGCAGCTTGACTGATCCCCCTTTTTAATATTGTCTTATATCTGGTGCATGTAAGGCAGCACAACCACTTTTCTTTGTCCGCCGTTTTGTGTTGGCCCGTTTCGGCTGGCGTCATTGCGCTTCCTTAGGAAACACCCTGCCTCCTTGAGTTCGGAATTTTTAAGACTGTTGCTTACCTTCGGAGTAATTCGTTGTATAGTTCCAGCGGATAAAGAAGACGGCTTTTGAAGATTCCCTGCTAAAGCATACAGATCAAAAGCTTCCGAGGCAATTAATGCACATTTCACGAGGAATGACAACGCTTCACTTGCTAAGGTCAAAAAGAACGGCCCTGTACGCTTGTGCCATAAACTAGAAATGGATGCATTAGCTCGCTCTATTGATAAGAATGACGGTTTTGTTGACTGTCTGCAAGAGATTGTGTATTCGGTGCCGTTAAAATGTGGAAAACGATACATCGGCCAGTCAGGCTGTTGTATTAATGATATAAGCTTAGAGAGCATAATAACAATGTAAACTATCTTGCAATAAGTGGAAACCTTGCCTTGCAATCTCGGCAATGTGGATGTAAGCCTATGTTTCCGCTGAGTGGCACATTGCATAAACACCTGATAAATGCCCCAGGCAAATCTTAGAGGATTTTGACATTAACCGATTAAATGTTTATGGCGTCAGCATCACGTTTCTTAAGCTTTCCAAGAAAGAAATCAATTTTCTGAAAACTGCATTGTAACAAGAATGCACCTTGCGCGAGGTCCTTCCCCTTGATTCCTTCTTTCGCTTTTGACGAAGGTGTGCTATATTTTCATGATCTTGTTGGCATTGCCTTTATTTCTCTGCATAAACGGCTAGCCAAGATAATAAACAGGCAGTCAGCGCAGTGTGTGTGTGTTGGGTTCCTCCTTTGGGTCCAGTCTTGAAGCGCTGTTCGTTCTGTGATAATCAACCAACTAGCCCGTCAGGTCAGTCCTTGCAAGGTTGGCGCCCATGAGTCTCTGCTTGCCCTTCGTGCAACACGGAAACAAGGAAGGCACACACGGATGTAACCGGAGAATGGAAGTATAGCTTGTTTATGATGAAGTATACGTCCATTTATAGATGGCCTTGCAGTGAACAGTACAGAATGAAGGGAAAAGAATTCGCTACGGCCACGAAAACTCCAACAAGATAGAATAAATGTAATCACAGAGCGCGGCGCACAAATGGAATTCTCGCTTATTGAAGTTGTACGCATGGAATGCTGAAACGTGTTCCGTTCTTCCTCGATCGAGAGAAGTGATTTTTTAACCCACCTAGCAATCTCGTCGCCAGCAGGTGCAAGAGTATCGGTCTGAGCCAATCGCAGAGTGCATAAGTATATTTTCCTGTTCACGGCAAGTTGTACTGCTCACTGGCAGGTATATCGTTGGTTTCGTAGCCGCATATAATACATGCCTCTGACAGGCCAATGTATTCTTTGCCGAAGGCGAAAGGAAAGCAATCAATGGCACTCGCGGCGCATTGCAAAAACCTATCGTGGTGTTGTACTGCGCAACCTTTATTATCCTGGCTTTCGTATGCGGCAGCAATTGCATGGAGCGCTGAAAACTGTTAAGGCGTGTCTAGAACGAGTATCTTATATTGTACAATACGTTGTGAGAAGTATAGCAACCGCTTTCTTGACGTCTATAAAAGGCGCCGAAAGAATGTTTTCTTTTTAATCATTTTTTTGTAATTTATTTTAGCATGACTGCTAAATATCCACTGTTCCTTCATCAATGTGATTGTACGTTAAGGCTGTGCTCAAGAAAGTGGGAATATGATCTCTTCAGTGGGCCTGCTTCAAACATAAGATAAATGAAAAAAAACTACGAAAAGGAGACGAATAAAGGGTACAGAACAGAACAGTGCCCTCTGCTTTTTCAACGTGACACTGCCTTGCTTCTCTTGTTATGTTTGAATGGCTCCAGTCAAAACTGAAAATGTTCTTCTCCTCCTGAGTTGTGTAGAGCTAGCACGTGTGTTGTTTGCCGAGCCTGATTTGTAAAAAAATAATTCTAGAATATTCTGTTATTTCAAAGTGAAGTTCTAGGCCTACGTGTGTACTCCTGAAGGCGTCCAAAATAACATCAACTTTAGTGCAAACTGTGTTGCATGTTTAGGCAATGAAACACGTAGTCTACGTAGGTCAAACAGGCAATGACATATGATCTCTCAAGCTATTTTGCCAACTTACGGTCACCTAGGACCAGTAGAATATCCGACAACGCTGGTTCGATCCACGATCCAATTGATATATACCTTCTGGTTGGATCAACAAGATATTCACGAATTCTATGAGCTCAGAGCTTTGGCACGCCTTTAACAATTGCAGAGGTGCTTCCACGCTGCAACGCACTGGTTCCTAAATTTAACGATTCCTAGCCGATTTTACAGCCTCTGCGGCTGCCTCCTGCGGTACGGTAAAACGAAAGTCCTTAGCGTTCACTAATACACATGACAGGTGGAAGTCCTTCAAGAATTGAACCACTACATCCGAGTTATTAACCCTCAACAAGCCATCAGCAGTTAGGACCGCGAGGTGCATTTGCAGATGGTCAGCGATTTATGTCTGGTGCCTTGATGTTGTGTGAGTACATGAAACCCATGTCCTTTCTAATGGGTCTTTCGCGGAGAAGAAAGGTCGTAAACTAGTTTCATTGGCTTCATTTGCGTCTTTCGCCGACTTTACCTGGTACCATTTTAACATATCTTTTCTGCTTCCTTCTGCAGCATTTTTATATTGCTTCGATTTGTCCTAACTCCAAGGGGATTATTTTAAAGCCAATTTTTATACGCCACAAACGCTCCGGTGTCGTTGGAAACCAACAACTTTAAAGGTTCGGTTTTCAGGAACTGGGTCACCTTTGCTTTCGGTTTATTCTACGTTCTTGAAAGAGCGTGCCGTAATCTATTCTCACGCGAGCACGAGCAAATCCTTTTTTTTCTTTTATCTCATTAATTGGTCTTGACCCATGTATCCGTTCCAAAATAAATCAGTTGTTAATTTGGACTCCAGTCATATGTGTCTACCTGCTTCCGTGTTGTATATAGCACAGGAAGAGAAATGAGTGTCGTTAATACCTCTGTGAGAAATATTTTGAAATACGAGAAGGAAAACAAATTCAAACAATATAGATGTTCACAGGAAGACGGGGACTTGAAGTTATCAACAGCGGTCGAACAAAACATGTCTCTGGAGTCAAGGTTTCGAAATAGGGACTTGTCTTCACCACAGCAACGACTGACCAAGCTGTTGTTGCCTTGATGAAGGCAAGTCTCCGTCTCAGAACCTTGGCTCCAGAGACATATCTTGCTCAACCACAGTCGAGAACGAAGCGAGAATTTCGAACACAGCAGGGGCTCAAACACGGGGCAAAACTTCGCGGTCACAGACTAACCTGCTGCTTATCACGTTACTGTGTCGGCACAATAATTAATAAGTAAGTAAACGACGCAAAAAAAACACGTGATGTTGTTAAGATGAACTGTTAAACCTAATCTGCAAAAGCAAATAGTGGCGAATATTGACGCCCGACGCGCATTTCGTGCGTTTGTGTCAGGATAAACCTTCGTTCGGTAACGCACACGTATATTCCGCCGGGACAGCATTTTCAAGGTGTGCAATCTCACGACTGGTCTAAAGTCAGTATAGCAAAGAAGCCGAACAAGCTTCTGACGGTAGATTTTTAGCTGGAGTCACGTTTTTAGCTATCTCCCACGAAGTAAGTCATCCCCGAGCAAAATTTCGGGGACAATGGAGTAAGCGAACAATTATTTTGCAGGCGCGGCTGTGCGCGTGTTTGGCCGATTGGCCAAACACGCACACATATATTTTAGCCCTCGATTTAAGGCTGAATATGTCTACAGGCTTTTAAAAATAAGATTTTTCATCTTAGCTTTTCTCCGGCACCCGTGGTATTACGCTTTTGCTGGCGATTGTGCATGAGTCTTCAGGCTGCAGCAGCAGAGCTATCTTTTTCAACGCAAATTGACCATACCGAGAATGGACGGTACCTGTTAACAGCGGCAACGTATGGGCTTTTCTCGTTGCTCTGAGCTGATACGGACGATCCCATAATGGTTTCTGTGAATGAAAAGTTCAAGGGACAGCGTATACGTAAGGATCAACGACAGTAACGCAAAATGCAAGCTTGATAGCAAATTTCCTATACGTACCACAAATTATGTCCAAAGTGCAAAGAGTGACCAGGGGAACGACGTCCAACTTTGCTCCATGCTGCGAAAGCTTTGACAGCTTATTGCAGAGAATGAAGGACTGGGCGTTAATTGTGGCTGAGAAGTCCTCGAGTATCTTAAAATGAAACGCGGGTGTGAACAGGCGCCTCCGGGATCGCCACTTGTCTCCCGTACTGCGTGCAGGAAAAAGCAAGCAAATTGAATTATTTCGTTTGTTTCTCACTCTTAGCGTGGTACTCTAAGCAATCGGCACTTGCCGGAGTTGAATAAGCACAGCAAAATAAGTTTTACGTTTTTCTCCGCAACACAAGACAACATATGCTGAGAAGTGACACTCTACGGAAGCACGGAATGTCCCTGAGCACCTTAAACAAGCGTACATGCCAATGTGAAAGTGTTCTTCGTACAAAGAATTGCTCTCCTCGACAACTACTGCACGTATTTGAGAACAGAAGCGTTTTAGTTGAGTTCTCTGCAATTCTACGCCGCGCAGCACCCCGCTTGTCTATTCTTTGCATCCGCACGGGCCCAGTGAAAATGCATGACTGTACAGTTTTAAAGGAACAAACTTTTTGGTGGCAACACTCCTTTCTCCCGTTACACTTTCGCTTCAGGGCCTAAGCAGTGTAGCCACCTATTCGCCACGAGATCGAGAAACAGGTTAACCACACATCAAAAGAACACCTCACGCCGCTACGCAATCACTGTGTGAGAGTCACGAGCAATCATCCTAAATATCATGATGCAGTTATCGTAATATAAAGTGTATCATGATATAATGAGCGTTTTCTAATGAACTTTTTCACTGCTGAGTGATATTCACGCCAGTTCGTTCGTGTCAGAGATTCCGGAGCGATGAACGCATCGCGACAAGTGGCTAAAGCACGGCATGTGATCAAGCATCGCTGCAACCACTTGATTTCCTTAAAACAAGGCAAAATAATTCCTGTGGTTTACTCGAAACACAAACTGACAATAAAATAGTGGCGAACGGAGGCTGCGACGGTCACACATTGTGCGCTCGACATGGGCAGTCACTAATCTTAGCACAGCGCAATGACGACAGCACAAGGCAGATTGCTTCTGTACATCGCCAACAAATGAAGACCTGGAGAGGGGGGGGGGGGGCAGGGCAAGGGGTATTGTCCAAGTGTCTACCTAGTGGACCCTTCCAGAATAGCCCCCCCCCCCCCTCCCCAGCGTTTACCGCCAAGCTACAACCACAGAATGAACAGTCTTTAAAGATATGCACGCCTTACGCGCACATGCAAACACGTTGGGTGTAGCAGACGATGCGCAGCGCAGTCGACACTATCCGTGGTTCAGCCAATGCCTGCCAGGCAGCAACTCTGCTCGATCTCGAGGCTAATAAGCGCTTGTGCGTCAGTGGAGCAAGTTCTGGATATTAGCCTAGTTGCGTACGGGGTGATCACTTTTTAATTTTTGAGGAATTGTTAAAAATCGCTCGTGGTTGATAACACAATTCTCGTCCTTCAGCTGGCTAATTCGAAGAGCCAGACATTACTAGCATAATAAATAAAAGATATTCACCTAATTAACAAAACTTTGCTGATTAACTTCCTTAATGATTATTTTGCGACACGTATTAATATTCTACTGATTGCAGCCGGTGAGTTTTCAAGACGTATCCACTTGAAATCAATTTCCAAGATGACAAGTTTTGAGATAAGATTTCCCAAAGTGTTGAACGAAATACATGGGCGTTCCAGTTAACCTTGCGCACCAATTCAGAAAAGAGCGTTTTGTTTCAAATTATGTAGGACAAGTGCCTATTTTACAGCAAGTTTGATGGCGCATATTGCCAAAGCGGTGCCATTCTTGAATTTCATTCGAAGTAGATACGCCTTGCAAGCTCACCGGCAACAATTCGTAAATAGCGTTATCTACGGTAAACTAGTTAAGAAGTTAATTACTGGATTCTTGTTAATTAGTTGAATATATGTTTTGGTTTCTCGTACAAATGGTGTCCGCTTCTCTGAATAATCAAGCTCAAGGACTAGAATTATGTTATCAGCAACAGGCGATTTTTTTTTAATTCCGTAAAGCGTAACAAATGATATCCCTGTATATTGAATCACACGTAAAGCGCAGTCCACACCACCAGTAAAATAGGTACTGCTAAATTTTGCGTACACAAATAGCTCTAGGTCCACAAAGGGACATTGGCGCACCAAGAGTGTCACGCTCTGCTTTCATTCTTGCGAACAGCTTTTGGGTCCTTTTTTGTACCTTCTCGGCGGTCTTCTGTACGCCCGGCGGTTTGCGCCCCCAAAAGTTGGGTACGCAATATCGAACACTCCCTAATCTTTCACTCGTTGGCGTACTGGGTACGAGTACTGACCGCAGAGGAAGCGGTACGGGACCCGACAGTCGGAGAATTTCAAAAAAAAAATTGTAGGTAAATAAACGGATATAACTAAGTAAAAAAAATGAAGATATACTCCTTTTTGATAACCTTTCAGTCGCGACTAACACTCGCTATTGTCCTAACGCGCGTTGATACCTTAAACCAGAATTGTAAGCCGAATAAATGCAATCGCATCTAAATTCAGAACTTGGCTGCTTCAATATATAAGGGATCACATGTGCCGTTAATCGGCTTTCCTGTCTGGAAATTTGGTGCAAGTGCTGAAGCCAGCATACACAAAGTTTTACAATTAGCCGCTTTTAGCTTTAGAAGGCAGACGGCGTGGAAGCGGGGAAAGTTCGCGGAGATGCAGCTACTGCGCCACTGATGGTCATGGGAAGAACAGGACAGCAATTTTCAGTGTTAACAGCTCATACCTCGTGAGCAAGCCAGTTCCAAGCCAACTGTGGAGAAGCTTATACTGACGGCCCTTGGACAAAAGTTTGTTGTTTGAAAGTATTTCCTGCAAAAAAAAAGTATATATATCGCATTTGACTTCGTGAGGTAATAATGCGATTCCAAAAGAAAAAAAAAGACCTTGAAGATCAAGTGTCATCGATTACCGTCATCGACTTTCAGCTAACGATAGTTCTGAGCCAATCACTATTCGTTCTGATTCACACAAGCATCAAAATTTGATTGCTTAGTGTTTACAAAACGCATTGAAGCGAAGTAAATATTCAAACTCCTTTAATTTCCCGGCAGGACAACACTGTCATAACTGGTGACTGAACATTCATGCAGCGGGAATATTCCACGCGCACAAATAAATATGGCAATTTCACGCTGCTGCGTATGTTAACTGGCATCGCTACGAGATGGCGTGACCTGTCTGGTCAAGTTGGTCAAGTTATAGGTCACGCTTGGATAACTGCAAATTGTGCGTCACCATTCGCGCTTCGGGAAATTCGCAACACTGCAGTTACACTACTGGGAAAGCATCAATTACGGCACCCATAGGAGCTTGGGGGGGGGGGGGACGCGGATAGCACACTCAAAACATGTCCAATGCTCGACGCTCCTCGCTCATAAAAAGCCTGAAACGAACGAAACATTCCAACAAATGTTTCAAGAAATACTGTTCGACTGGCGTAATTGTACTCGTAGTACGTAAAATTACATTTCCAAAAACTAAACAACACAATCGATTCAATGTCACATATGCCTTAAGCTGACATTTCGACTTCAGACGAGAGTTATGCGCCTAAATGTACATGCGTGCCATTATACTGTTAGCCTGGATATTCTAGCCTTGAACAGGTTCAAAATATGAATAAAAATACGAATTTCATTAACAAATTACACGAGCAAGAACAAGTATAGAAACCACCAGAGTCGGCCACAGAATTTTATGAACTTGGTGAAAATAGGGTCAAGAGAGAGAGAGAGAGAGAGAGAGAGAAATCGATAGCAAAGAGAGAAAAGGCAAGGAGGTCAACCAGACGAAAAATAGGGTAAAATTGGGTTATAATTAAATGGGAGTGCTCACCTTCACATCAATACACGATGAGGCGCCTCGACTATGACGCAACAATCTTCACGATGAAAGCGCCATCGCTTCCTTAGAGTTTGGCACCTCATTATTATTATTATTATTATTATTATTATTATTATTATTATTATTATTATTATTATTATTATTATTATTATTATTATTATTATTATCAAACAATTCTAGATAGCTCCTGTCGAGCTTGACGATTGTTTTTCGGTGCGATGGCTTGGGTGATAATTTATTTATTTATTTATTTATTTATTTAATATACCTACTTTGAAGGCCTGTAGGCGCTACAGAAAGGAGCGGTACATACACAGAAAAGTAATGCAGAACAATGAATAAAAGATTTGTTAGATGGCATGGAGAACAGCAGTCTTGAGCCTCGATGCCTCTGTAATAGCGGCGACCGATGCAGTCATTGCACGTACGAGGAAATAACGAGTGGTAGTACGCGTTCGTGCGACAAGATGGCACGGAAACTTTATGAAGGCGATCGCTGCGGCATCAAAAGCGAGAAGGAGGTGTTAAAGGTTTCTCATTTATTATCGGGTTGTGGTAAACCTTGTGGAAAAAGCAGAGGCGGCTGTATGCGCGACGTACTGAAAGATCCGGTATGTTAAGGGTTTGCTTCATGAGTGTTACGGTAGCATGACGAGAGATAGAATAAAAAAAGATCAGATAGAATAAAGCGGGACGCGCTATTCGGAATGGCATCGAGAGAGAGGGTTAGTGATGCTTGAGGGGGATCCCAGATGGCCGAGACATATTCTAATCTTGAGCCAACAAGTGTTTCGTAGAGCGTCAGCTTTAAATATCCAGGAAGGGTGTAAAAGTTTCTGCGCAAATAGCCTAATGTGCTGCGTTGAACTTCTACCTACACAGGTCTGGTCTGGTCCCCTCACCATTATGCTCATTCTGTGGCGAAGCGGAGACAATAGACCATTTCTTGTTGTCTTGCAGACGTTTTTCTATTATAAGAAAACGACTACTCGAAATCCCGCTTCGCTCTATTGGTCTAAATTTATCAGTGCTTGTGACCCTGTCTTTTGGAGCCGCCATTATTGGGTTCAGTCACAGAAATGTTTAATAATAATATTTGGGGTTTTACGTGCCAAAACCACCTTCTGATTATGAGGCACGCCGTAGTGGAGGACTCCGGAAACTTTGACCACCTGGGGTTCTTTAACGTGCACCTAAATCTAAGCACACGGGTGTTTTCGCATTTCGCCCCCATCGAAATGCGGCCGCCGTGGCCGGGATTCGATCCCGCGACCTCGTGCTCAGCAGCCCAACACCATAGCCACTGAGCAACCACGGCGGGTACAGAAATGTTTGCTTGGCAATCCGAAATCACCTCATTGAAACCAATCGATTTCCATGTTAGACTGATCATTCTCCCTCCTAACCATAGCTTTCTTTTATTTCTTATCTATTATTATTATTATTATTATTATTATTATTATTATTATTATTATTATTATTATTATTATTATTATTATTATTATTATTATTATTATGTACCCGGTTTTCTTCTGATTATTTCTTTTTTCTCCAAACACAAAACGTTTACTTTTAAACTCCAACATTCAAATTGTTAAGTCCCTTGTTATTATTATTATTATTTTTATGCACCTAATTGAACCACCCGATTCATGGCCAAACCCCCACTGCGGGATACATGTGCCACGGCCACTCAGGACAACAACAACAACGACGACTAGCCTTAGAGGTCATATATATTCAACATGCTTGTGCCAGGATAAATCGTGAGTGATATAAAGGCCGAGATACTTGTAGAAATTACCTTGACACAGAGGGGCGCTATATTCAGAAAATAAAAGAAAATCATGGGGTTTTACGTGTCAAAACCATTTTTTGATTATGAGGCACGCCGTAGTGGAGTACTCCGGAAATTTTGACCATTTGGGTTTCTTGAACGGGCGCCTAAATTTAAGTACACAGGCGTTTTTGCATTTCGATCGGGGCGAAATGCGATCGGCCGCATTTCGCCCCGATCGAAAAGCAGCCGTCGTTGCCGGCATTCGATCCTGTGACTTTGTGCTTAGCAGCCCAACACCATAGCCACTAAGCAACCACGCAGGTATTCAGAAAATGCGTGCGTGTGTCAGTATTGTTAGTGCACCGTGAAACGCGCATACATTTACATTTATTCACGTTTAATTTCATGTTCCATGCCTTGCACCATATGGATGATGATGACAAGATGTATTTATTAAGGGATGGCTCGAAGGCCTAAAATGGGGAGTAGAAAGAGGAGGGGGGGGGGGGAGCCATATAGATAAATGGTTAAGGTCTCCTTGTAGCTTAGTGGAATTGACAGGGTCACTAATCTTATAATATATGACGCAGTCATCAGCAAATAAGTTAATTGAAGACGATTTCACGCAATCAGCGAGGTCGTTAATATATATTAAGAAGAGCAAAGGCCCTAGGACGGATCCCTGCGCGATCGATGATGGAACCGATGAGAAAGTAGAGGAAACGTTATTAGCAGTCACATACTAGGTTCGAATAGAAAGAAAATCCTTAAACCAAGCTAATACTATAGGAACAATGTTAAGCTGATCGAGTTTCACGTTCAACAGATCGTGTGTTACGGTATCAAAGGCCTTAGCATAGCCCAAGAAAATACAGCCAACGTCAAATTTATTGTCAATTGCAGCAAAAATATCGTTAGTAAAGCAAACTAGTTGTGTTTCGCAAGAGAACATTTTTCTGAAACCACGTTGACAGGAATGAAAGAATGAATTGGTCTCCAAAAAGTCAACAAGCTGAGAGTAAATTATGTGTTCCAAAAGTTTGCACGGGATGCTTGTCAATGAAATGGGACGGTAGTTTTCGGGAGCATGCGCATTGCCTGACTTTGGGACTGGAACCACCTTTCCTTTCTTCCAATCACGCGGGAGCGAAGAACACTGCAACGACTGAGCAAAAATTTTAGAATAACAGATGAAAACCCTTCTATGCACTTTATTATTTTGGAATTATTACTATCAGGCCGAGTGGCACACGAAATCTTTAGGTTATTGATTAGCCGGCTAATACCAACCCATTCAATTATTATGGCATCCATTACAGGGAAGTTCAAACTTGATGCTCTCGGTGAATCGGCGATGATATTAGTATTGAGGAAAGAGACAAACGCTTCATTCAAAACACTGCAACATTGATTAGGTGGAATACAGGTGCCATCAGGGTAAGGTAAATGTATGTTTGTTTTAGTGTCAATAACAACACTCCAAAACTTGCGCGGGCCCGTTTGAAGAAACTATGGCAATGTAACATTCAAGAAGGTATTTTTAGCGTTTCTAGTCGTATGAATGTACTCGATCTCCACTTGACGGTACGTTGACCAATTAGTGGGGAGATTCCTTTGCTTGGCCCGACGGAATAACCATTTCTTTTTGTTTCGCAGGCGTTTAAGAGAGTTGTTGAACTATGGCGATCGTGTGTTTGAGAGTATCTTTCTTAGAGGTACATAGCTGACAAATAAAGAAAACAGTTTATTTTTGAAAAGTTGCCAGTTATCCTCAACTGAGCGGTCGCCAGAACCGGTGATGTAAACAGCTGTGTATGATTTCATTTATGCTGTGATAGAAGCCGTATCGGCGTGATTGTAATCAAGAACAACCTTAAAGCTCTTTTTAGTAGAAACATGCGCACACAAAGTGAAATGAATAAGCAAGTGATCACTTAAACCAGGAATGTAAGTAAGTTTAGAAACTAAGTCAGGTGTAGTAGTAAAAATGAGGTCAAGGATATCAGCGGAAACTGCAGCAGTACGAGTGGGTTCGTCAGCAAGTTGTGCGAGGTTGAAATCGGAACAAACGTCAAGAAACTGTACGCATTCCGAAGAATGATTTGTAATAATGGCTGAACGCAGTAGAAAAAAAGGCAATGTGGGGTATCGCGTAACAATATTATTTAAGACGTCATGAAGTTCATCACAGAAAGAACGGCGTGCAGTTGGGCAAAAAATACAGTCCCTATGGTCCATCGTAATACGCGCGCACATAACTTCTGAAGCTGACACGACTGGGAAACTTGAAGAAGGAAACTCTTCATTAACAGCGATCAAAGCACCCCCGCCGACACGAATAGCGCTGTCATATCAATAAATAGCGTATTTCTTTTCACAGAAAATTTCGCTGCTTTGAACGTTTGCAGAAAGGCAAGTTTCGGATAAAATAACAATGTCAGCAGAACATAAATCAATATGAGCTGAGAATGCCATGCCGTTCGCTTCTTGAGCACGCTGTGTGCATTGCAAAATAGAAGAGACACATCATTTGCGTGGCGGGAAGATAGCTACGCTGACAAATTGCCAGTAGTGCTTCAAGCCGTGTTGCGATTACCGGCTAGGCATGCCTCGCGAGGGGAGTCAACTTCACAAACGGTATCAGTGGCTGCGCAGTAGATGTAGCAATTTTGTTGATAAGCTTGTTAAAGCACAGTGAAAAAGTATTGGCCGCTAGATTTTCCGTATTCAATCAGTTATTTTTTTTGCGTGACAAGCGTGTTGATCTGCAGAAGTAGCTTAGCTTTCTGAGAGAGAAATCATTCTTTGCTTTTAAAATACAAGAACTTGACGATAACTGGGCGTGACTTTAGTTGCTCAAAGGAGCCCAGCCTGTGCGCTCTGTCGATCATACCGTCGGTAATGTATAAGCTTAGATGGCGCGGCAGCAGATCTTTAACACGGTCTTTGGACTGTGCCCGCGTCTCGTTAGCAATGTGACATATGCTATAAAATAATAAATTGTCCCTCCGGGACCGATCTTCCAACTCGTCAAGCCTTGAGTTGAGTGCGGCACCTCTATTTCTAACAGTTTCACGAAAAAGGCGATTAATTTCAGCTGGGACCGACGCATTTTCAATAGATTCAACAATAGATTACAAAGTTACCAATCTTTCTGTGAGATCTGTGACTTCTTGCGTAAGTGCCTCTTGGTTTTCCTTTAACTCTCCCAAAGATTCCATTACTTCCGTTTGACGCTTGTCAAAGTTAGTTGACAAGGCAGTAATGACATCAAGCAGTTCCTTGTGCAATTTGCTAGGGTCAGGCTGAGGCAGACCGGGGTTTTCTTCTATGTCACTGCTTAGCATCAGGAGTTTAACAACAAATATACAGTCGTTCGAGGTATCGCAAACAACACTTGGGTACGGGAAGACTAAGAAACATCTGTCGCAAAAAGCTATTGCGCTAGAATTGTTCAACCAATCCTGATGTTGTAGTACATATCAGGCTGTACAATCTGTAAATGTTGCGCAATCCAAGTTGGATTGCGCACAATTTTGACGAACACACCACAGAGTGCTGAGGCGTGTGTCTTCTGTGTGTCTCGTCAAAATGTTGCGCTATCAAACCTCTAATATGATATACCAACACTCCCAGTCTTCAACCTTGACATATAATTAGCGATCGAAGGCGGCTGGCCAATAGCTAATTGCACTTATGCGGAAAAAGCTCTGTAAATTCCGCGTCTTTTTTTCTTTGTTCGCAGTTTTGTAAATAGAATATGTTCTGACAGTGGAAGTCAAATATACCTTTTGAAATTTTACATTAGCTGAGTTCATGCATGAGTGCGGACCGCAAATTAGTAAGCGGTACGAGACCCGCCGGTCGGCGAACTTCTTTAAAAGAAAGTAGAGAAAGCTTCCTTTTGTCGTTCTTTCAGTATAATCACAACCAACACAAGATTTTGTCCTGAAGCGTATTAAGACCTTAAACCAAGGTTATGAAATCAGTAGCTGCCATCGCGTTTAAATTCAGATTTAGGCTTCTTCAACCAACCCATAGGTGCGCGCTCTAAGTGGGTAATAGTTACTCTCATAAGGTATGAAATATCTCTAAGAACTTATTTATTCCACTTCTACTACAGCTAAATATTTTATTTTCAGTATATCATATTGATTATCGCCGTAAAACCGAGGCGTACCTCTAGTTTATTTTTTTCAGCGGATATGTGTTCTATGAATTTTCCATACGCTCATCTTTAGTTATCAAATGTTAAATCACATAAAATATTAATGCAGTGAGACCAATAGCAATAGGAAGCTTACCTCTAAATATTCGGCTTTATACACGGTGAGCAGAGGGGTGAATCCTACGTAGACGAGGTGCCTGCCATGCCTCTGGAATCGCGCATGTAATCCACAAATCCCGGCGAAAAGCACTGCACAACAACGCAAGGAAGGATATGACCGTTAGTTTTCAAGGTCATCAGCAGAGCAATACAATCCATAGGCCTGGATTTTAATTTCACGTGCTGCACAAGTGCAGAAAATAAAAGCGGGCCTTATATTCCTTTCGTTAAGCTTTCCATGAAAGCGCTTGTGCTGGCTTCCGCATCTGTTCGTTTTGCAGTGCTCTCATTTTTATAAATATTACGTGCAGGACATTATAATAGCATGTATTTTCATTTTGTAGGGAAATAAGCTCCGCTTGCCGGAACAAACAAAGGAACAAACGAACAAAAAGAAGCTGCTAACATTTAAAGCAAGAAAAATACCCGGACACTTCCTTTATACTTGGTGCTGTATCATATCATATGTGCGCAGTGATTGTGGTAATAAAATTTAATAAGAAATGGTATAGCGAAAGGAAGACAAGGATATTAAAGCGCTAACAAATATACAAAGACAAATAGAAACACGTGCAGAAGAAAGCAATTGTGTAAAAGTGTCGTTTTTGCTTTTACATAAGCCCCGCGTAGCACAATTTATGCCTGCATGAGTTCTTGTGTTGATTCTTTTTTCTACTCTCAAAACGAACACATTTCATTTCTTTCCTCATTAAGGGCCCAAGAACATTACATAAGTAGGTGGGGGGGGGGGGATGGAGACATATAAACACCACTTAATTACATAACAGAATATATGGCAAAACTACCTGGTTACAACGTTATGAAAAAATATATAGCAATTTTCAACAAAAGTATTCTCCATTCAACACAGGCTAAAACAGCAGACAATGATGAACATCTGTGGCAAAAAAAAAAAAAAACGTCCCGTCGCTTCACAGAAAAAGCGAAGAAATAAACATAACAGTCAGTAATGTAGCATTAGAGATGTTTACAAGGTATGTGTGATCTATCTGTTCCGGAGGGGGGCGTAGGAAGTTATTCGAAGTGAATAGACAGGTTATCGCAGAATTTTGTTTTGCCGTCGGTGCGTTAAACTACATAATCGCGGAGGGCATTCCACAGAACTATTGTACTGGGGAAAAAACTGTTTTTCTTGGGTGACACGCAACCGTTTATACGAGCTATTGTCAGACTGTGGTTGGTGCGAGGGAGTGCTTTAGATTGTGGTTTTAACAGCACATGGTGTGCTTCAAGAATACAGTAAAATATAGTGAAGCAGGCAGAGTCCTGATGTGGCACGTTGCGATGCGAGTGAAGGCAGGTCGAATTATCTTGTTTAGTGACGTAAAGTTGACGTTAGTCGAGTATTGAGAGGCAGTGAAGCGAGTGGACCGGTTCTGAATTGATTCCAGGTGTGCGGGTAGATAATCCTGCGATAGGTACCAAATAGAAGATGCGAATTCTAGTTTCGGACGGACGAACGTTTTATAGGCTAGTTTTTTTTAGCCTCTTCAGATGCAACACTCAAGTTTCGTCGTACGTAGCCTAGTATTCGCAAACACTTCCATTCCTTTGGAATTTCCATTCCTTTGGAATTTCCATTCCTTTGGAAGCTCACGTGGCTTAAAGGATTGGCGGAAAATTTTTGTTAGTAGCATGGAACTATAGAGGCTAGTGTTTTTAAGGAATTTACTGTTAATGCAGTCGTTGCCATGTGATGAATGATGCGCTAAACTATCTATTAACTTGTTAATGCCGTGTACCTCAACAATGACAGGATGCATCGGCAAGTATTCGTGTTAGTATGCGATAGAAAATACAGATTAAGATACATGTTACATGTATTAGTATTGAGATAAGATACATTAGGATTAAGATGCATTTATTAAGATTTAAAGGCGGGTGCCACTTGTCACACCAAACGGCGATAGTGTGTAAGTCACGTTGCAAAAGCGAAGTGTTTCATTTGAATTCATTGCACTGTAAATGACGCAATCATGCGCAAAAAAAGCCGTAGTCTAGTAGTAATGTTGGCTGGTAGGTCATTCATATGTACTAAAATAGCAATGGCGATATCGCAGATCCCTGAGTAACATCTGATGTTACATGAACTGGTACAGAGCAATGTTTATTAGCACAGATTAGTGTCCTGCGCACTTTCAGAAAATGTTGTAGCCGTGAGATTAGATTCAGAATTAAGCCAAGGTGAGGCAGTTTAGGAAGCAGTAGATTATGTATGGCGCGATCGAATGCCTTAGAGAAGTCTACTCCGACCTCGACAACTGTATTAAAAAATATATATTCTTAGAGTAACGTACGCATCACAGTATGGCACTATAGTAGACATTCCCCAAGATATAAGGAAGCAGCTTATTATCCCACCGCTACCCAAAAACATGCATCCCGAAAACGAGAGGGAAAGGCGGGAAGAAAGGGCAAGGGCTGTAAACAGGAAATTCCAACGCTCTCAGGACGTGGTGTACGTCGACGAGGCAGAGTACATGACTAATCTGAATATGTCTATCGTTGCAGTGAACTCGGAAGGTGCTCTTAAGGTCAGCGGATCCATTAAAACTAACAGAGCCGAGGTGGCTGAGGAATCGGACATTGGTCTCGCAATGGCTTCCACACTGGCCACGTAATAGTCAGTGATTCTAAAACCGCCATATTAAATTACGCAAAGGGGCGCGTTTCGCCGGAATCGCAACGTATCCTGGCAAACTTCCGCGGTCAGCTGGTTGTCCATATCATCTGGGCGCCTGCGCACTCCTCCCTCCCCGGCAATGAGGCGGCCGAGACCGTGGCTCGAGGACTCACAAGCGGAGCCACCGGGGCGCCGCGGGTGGGGCTGACAGGGGACCGGATGGTTGTCTACAGCGAGATAACTAACCATTACAGATTGGGGAGGGTGCGTTTTCCTCCCGCACACCCATCACTTAATATGCAGCAGGCGGTGGCGTGGCGCTTCCTTGAAACAAATACGTATCCAAATCCGGTGACTTATAATCATTATTACCCAGACCAATATTCAGCCAAATGTAAATTTTGTCAAGAAAGGGCGGACCTGGATCACATTATCTGGGCCTGCCCTCGGGCACCCCGACAGGGCCAAAAAATTAAGGATCGGAAGCAGTGGGAGACCGTGTTGCTCAGCTCGGCCCCCGAAAACCAACTTTTGGCCGTCCAGCAGGCCGAGGATGCCGCTAGAGCTCAAGCGCTTCTGGCCGCCATCTAGGAGGGGTTGCCCCCCCCCCCACCACCAATCTGCCAGCTATATATAAATAAAAGTTATTTCTCTTTCTCTCTCTGTGCATCACACCTAAAGGAGCCATAGCTACATTGTCTATGGGAAAAATGCGTTGAATTCAGGCTCTCGTCATTGCGGCAAAGTACTGATATGTAGTGGAGATAGGGTCCCAGGTATCACTATAAGTTATCAGCTAAGCAGAAAAAAAAATATAAGTCGTGCGGAAGCCCTGAAAGCAAGTATCAGCAATCAGTAGCTGGTGTTTTTCTGTTCGAAAATCGCCATCTTGCTGAATTCTGTCCAATGTGCAATGTGTTGTGCATGATAGCTCGTTAGTATAACATTGCGTATTCTCCTAGCCAATGCATAGTCACTCTACGACCCTGCGTGACTGGGGTTCGCACACAGGTCACTTGTCCCACTCGTTCACTAAAAACGCAAACATGGCTCAGCTGTGAAAGGCTGACATTTCCCTTCAATTAACGCAGGTTTGGATTCAGTAAAGTTTTGCAGACTGAATCTCCTGAATCTCGCTCGAGGTTTAAGCCAGAGAAGTGCGCTTCAAAGAAGTGCGTGATTCTTGGTGCTTTACGACTGCTTGGAGCTCACCTAGGCTAACGGAATCGGTTACCTTTGGGAGCGCAGGATAACTCATGCAGATGTGTCAGGAAAAGCGTCGCCCTTCTATAGAACAATTATATCATTCCACGCGGTCCCTTGCTATTGTCGACGGAAAGCTTATCATCTAACCATTATAGGAGGGCGTGTAATTTATACTAGGATATAAAGGCTTATCTCTCGTTGGCTGATATTTCGTAAGCCACTACTTGACACCTAGATAAGTCCGGCGCTGTGTGCGCGTGCTCTTCTCCAACATCAGGGATTACATTTGTGCTGGATATGGAACTGATGTTCGCTGTGCTGTGCACATAGCTGAGATAGGCTACATGGGTGGGCACAGCCCAACTTGGAACAAAGTTGAGCAACGCATGCCAACAAATACTAGTATGTACACTCAAGCGTCTGCGGTTCTTCGAACTTATTAAATATTGTCGTCCCCATGCAAAACTACAGGCAATTCGACCTAGAAATGCTTTGAGGTGGTCTTACAAGTCTGACATCAATTGTGGCACTTCTTGAAAGACAATATTCACCCCTAACCTATCCTCTTTTGCTCCAATGAACTTAGGCTTAGGGTTCGTGAATATCATTGTAAGCTCTGGAAAATGATTTTCACAAAAACAGAATTGCACACTACCATCCACATTCATACTGTATTTTCTATCTATGCGGCGGGATTATATTAATGTACTCAAAGTTAATCACGCACTGCTTTACCGGTCTTTTCTTTATCTGCACCTACCCAGATACGCACAAGTGTTAAGATAAATTGTAACATTACTTGCGTGGATACTGCAGAGTTAAGCCGATAGCAAACCAAAGTGCCCAGCACGGTTTGAGATTGCATTCCTGAAGTAATCGTGTATTTGCATAACTAACGAGTGCAGGTAACCCCCTAACGTATGAATCGCGAGTGTTATAAGCAATTAACGTCTGAGCTACCTTTTCTGTCTCTTTCATCTCAGTTATCGCATCCGTTTCGACTGTGTGAATGCGTATCTGCATATGCTTGTGCGGGGAGTCCAGGCGTCCGGGCTACTTTCATGATAAATAAAGTTTGTCCCGCTGTTTTCAATTGCATCGCCAAGACTCCAACAAACAATCAGTCATAGTTGCTGCTTTGCCGCTGCTGTGATTGGTCTCCCGCTGTTTTCACAAGAGCGGTGGTGATCCGAG
Organism: Dermacentor variabilis; assembly: GCF_050947875.1. Classification (NCBI taxonomy): domain Eukaryota; kingdom Metazoa; phylum Arthropoda; class Arachnida; order Ixodida; family Ixodidae; genus Dermacentor; species Dermacentor variabilis. Next base: position 115,481,499 of record NC_134568.1, on the reverse strand, counting down.
ACAGCGCGCCACTATTTTTTGACCGCATACAAACGGGCACTTACTTGTGCTGAACCTGACAGGTGAGTCAGGCGGTGAGGAGGCCTTCAAGAGTATCCACATGCCTTGAAAAGGCACCTGTTCTTTGCGGTGCGGCAAGTGGTTGAGGTGCCTGAACGTTTTCCATTTTATCAGTCGGGCAATCCAGGCGATCACTCCAACGAATAGAAGAGTGCCAACGAGACTCAATGCAGCCACTTTGAGAAAGCTGGATGCGAGTTCAAGGACACCGCTCGACGCCAGATGCCAGCTCATTTTTGATGCACTGGCTGCAAAAAAAAGAAAGAAAAAGAAAAATGTGCAGAAATCATAGAAGAGTGGGAACTTATGCGAAGCTTATACTGTTTTGTACCATACTTCACTTGTCTCTGTGTTCTTTACTTTTCCTGAGTAGTTGAAGCGACGTCATTCTGTGAGACTAATGCAAGGCTGAAGGAGCGGCAGCGAGACACGCGGCTGTTCGTGAACTTTGACGGAAGCTAGTGTCTCGCTTTTGTAATGTATGTCATGCGTTACGGAACAAACAATGCCGGTCGCATCGTTCCTGCTATCGACCTGCATGGGTGATCCTGAAGGCGGTGAAATATCATATAACCTGTCAAAGCGCAAGCTGCGACTACATGGACGAATGGGTAAAAATGACGCACTTTTGATATGCGACATGAATGTTGCTTCGTGGAGTAAGATGCCACTATTTGAGGTGAGCCACCTGCCAAGTGTCTCCAAGTTCCAGCTTGCACGAGGCAAGGAATGGCAAGATTGTCAGTTTCTTGCGTCATGCATGCATTTGTGGTGTAGTATGAAAGAAAAAATTGCAACAGATCCAATGAGTTGGAATCCATATACACCGAAGCTTTGTGTGAGTTTTCTCCTTCTTTCTGTCTCACACACACACATCGCACAACACACACACACACACACACACACACACACACACACACACACACACACACACACACACACACACACACATACAAATTATATTGAGCCTTTTGTTAGGCGGAGTTGCTGTCTACTAGCGAGTACGACGAACGCCTTGAACGCCTCATGGTTTTAGAGGCAGCATGCGCAAACCTATGTACGTAGCGCGATTGGAATCCATTCTATCTGCGAGAAGCATTTACTTCCTAATTAACTTGAGTCCGAGAGTGCGTCAAGGCGAGCTTCCTGGTTCTTTTTTTCTCTTTCCTCCGCACGGCCGGCGCCGCCGCTGCCGCGGATGCGCGGAGGCGAGCGCCATCTGGTGGTGGATGGATGGAAACAACTTTATTCTGAATCCGGCAAATTTGATGACCCGGGCTCAGGTCTCCCATGAGGGGACTTCGAGGCCTTGCCTCGCCGCCGCCTCTCGGGCTTGCTGGACAGCCCACTCTTGTGTCTTGAGGTTGGAGCTGCGCAGAGCGGCGGCCCACTTCGACGCAAGACCATCTGGTGGTGCTGCAAGGAATCCAGCGAGCTCAGCTGCGATTGGTTGCCCCATTCGGCAAGAGAACAGCCACGCCGCAGGCATGGTCATGAAACCCGGCGCTTTTCGCAAAGAAAAGGTTCGGATTTGTGGTCTGATGGGTACAGCATCTGCCTGCACCGCTTGGAAAACCTGCTTCAAATCTGACCATGCTGGCGTATTTTTTTTTATTGCGATAGAAATTAAACGTACGCTCAAGGCGCATTCTCCCCGCCACCTTTAGCGCCGTCGTGCTGTCCTGCTATCGACGGCAAATGCGTGGCCCGCGCGACGTCCAGGGACGCCCTGGCGTTTGGCTGCAAAAGCGAAGAGGTGAACGGGACTCACCGTCAGGCTACGCTTAATCGGCTTTGCCGGAGTCGAGCGTTCTGGTTTCCGCTGCTGACATGAGTATTGCAGGGGTGTAGCCAGTGGGGGGGGGGGGGGGGGGGGGCTACACCCCTGCAACCCGTCTGCAGTGAACGGGTTGCAGAGGTGTGGACTGTGGACCTGTGGAACCGTATGCCAGTCGGTGTCAACGCTGCGTTGACTTCTTGGTAGGCGCTGATGGAAGAATGGTGGTTGACTCGTGGCAAACGACTAGTTAACGCCTTTGGCCGGGTTGAGGCGTAACATGCTACCAAGTGTGATGTACAATATTTATACCCACCATGGTGGCTCTGTGGTTATGGAATTCTGCAAAGGCGCGGTTTCGATTCCTGAGCGTTTTCGCATATTTATGTAATAGGAGGCTTTGTGTTTGTCGCTCTATACGTGCACCACCGTTCTCGCACTTTTTTATTGAAATGAAAATAAAAGAAAGAGACGTAGTCACCTTATAATGGTGACGGCTACTCCTTTTCTCATAGCAGAAACAATGATATAAAAAAATATGTTGGAAAATAAAAAAGAAAGAAAAATCACTATTACATAGATAAGTTTATGTGCACTGTTAAACAACTCCAGGTCGCCGAAGTTAAACCGGAACCACACACTACGGCATCCGTCGTAGTCTTGTAGAGTTTGCGGACGTTAAATCTAACAATTTTATTCCGATTTTTGACAGTTTCTTTACCGCATTGCTAGAGGGCATGAACACTTCCGCGTGTATAAATCAGAAACACGATTTCTGCACACAAGTGCGGATATTCCGCGGCGCTCGAGCTTTTTTCGGAAGCCAGCTCTATATATATGATTAATTTAGAGCAATGTCTCTGCGCCCTTAACGAGCGAAGTAAATTTCACAATAGCATGGATATGTAGCTATTAGGTGTAACTCAACTGAGCTCAAGACGAATTTTTTAGTACCGGCAGAGTCAATTAATAATTAAAGTACTCCAGTAAAGGTGAGAAACACTCAGAGCACAAAATATCCCATTCAATATCAATTTCCCTGAATATTCTTTATTGACCACTTTATATAGAACTATACGCACGCGCTACGTATATTGTCGATGCTTTAAACGTTGACGGATGAGAGTGTCAAGAACTAAACACCACTAAATCAGCGAAGGCCGCGCCCGCTACAGATACAGAGCTCTAGAGATATGCAAATCTACGCAGGACATCTACGCGTAGCCTCATTTCTCTGGGAGGTCACACTGCCGTTCTTGATGACAGCTCCGCACTTATGAGTATATTTCTATATTTGAAGCGTAATCTAATGTTACGACGGATTATACATGCGAAATGCCGGTATGTGTGCTTATACTGGCACTGAAACGATGCGAGAAATATAGAACACAAAGCTTTTTTGTGTACACAAAGCGCAGTATATATACTGGTTTTTGTTGCAAAACTTACGGCTATGTTCGCTTAATGCCTTCACTTGAGCCAAATTGACGAGTATGTGAATAGATGGCCTCACGTAATAAACGTAATACTTCACTGGTCCTACGAGTCGTCTTCCTTGTACCTATACACTCTCCTGTTTATTAAAGTTGCCTGAGTACACACACACGCAGCGTCTGCAACCAGAGGGGCAGCGTCTCAAAACGCTAGCTGTCACGAAGCAAGAATGCGAGAACTCTCCTCTTACGACCGGTACCACTGCGCGGTGCTACCGTACCACCGTGCGGTTTTCACCATTGCGAAAACCAACAAAGCGGTTAAATAGTACCAAGAAATTACGGTTAGTTCCTAAAGGATGCTAAAAGCATTAAAAGAACTTGCCGAGAGTCACTTTAGTGACTTTCTTATGTGTACTTTGCTGCCTGTATCTCTCACTGCAGATACAGTTTACATGACTTTGTGAGGGATCGTTTGCTTGCTTGCTTGCTTGCTTGCTTGCTTGCTTGCTTGCCTGCTTGCTTGCTTGCTTGCTTGCTTGCTTGCTTGCTTGCTTGCTTGCTTGCTTGGTGTCCCAACCTCTCCCCCTCCCCTTTACTACGTTATGCCTCATAATCAGATCCGTTCTATAGACGCGTAAAGCTCCAAAATATAATTTAGTTAATTTCGCACGGCATGTATTAAAATATGTGTTACTCTCGGCGATTCATTGCATTCATTGCATAGTAACATAGTAGGCCCATTTATTTGTGTTATCGCTAAACTCGACACTGTTGACACGCTCCCGAAGGGTGTTTAAGCGGCTATATTAAGAAGGACTGTATTTATTCATCAGAAGTTGAATAAATTCGTGGGGAATTTCGTTTAAAGGACAGAATGTGAGGGTGTATTTTTCTTTTTTTTTCATCATAGAGGTGAATAAAATAAAACCGGTTCTAGTATAACGCGTGGAGCGAACGAAAACACACACACACGCAGTGGTCGAACCTCATAATCGGCGTACCTCATAATCGCATCGTGGTTCTGGCACGTAAAACCCCAAAATTTAATTTTTAATCCAACCTGCCCAAACTCATGCACACGCAGACACTCTTTTTATGAAGCTGCGCATTGAGTTCTCTAAAAACGGTAACGACGTTCAACGGTGCCGACTTACAAGTTATATTGGTAGTCCTGCATCTTTAATGTCTGTTGTAGGCATAACGCTACGAACCTCTATAAAGTTTGACTTTTGACTGGCTGAACTATTCCGATTGGGACAAGAATTAATGCCTAATATGTTTCGGTGCATGGGAGCGACAAGTGTTATGCTTTTAAGGGTATTGTGCGAAACAAATATTTAGCACAGTCACGGTCCAGTAGTTGGGAAAACATCAGCATTAACGCAGGTGGAGCATACAGTCGCACATGCATCACGGTTGGATCTCATGCCACGTCATGCTTGCATGTCAGGCCGATCCTGATATACATCTGTTTAAAGCCATTTGCGTATGACAACACTGCATTCCACCAGCAAAAAGAAAGAAGGTTGGTTCTCCCGTAACTGAGAGTAGATGTAAGCCTGAAATGGCTAGCGCCAAAGCAGATTGTTTGGAGTAATTATGACGACTACTCATAACTATCTCACAACCATCCACGGCGCGTCGGACGCTGCCAGCCTGGTCACGCAGCGTGGCGCCATCTCTCGAAGGGGGTGGCGCAAAGCCCGCGCCGCGGAACTCACGGACTGCTGGCGTTGAAAAGAGCACTGGCAACCCTGTCTCAGCGCCAAAAGATGGCAATAAATTGTATTGGGCACTGGATCGGCCTTCTGAACGTCCGCTATGCGAAATCACAAATAAAACGTCAGCGTACTAGAAGTTGCAGCTTGAGCGATATTGTAAACAAACATTAGGAAGAACTCGGAAGCAATATTTTTTGAAACTTCTTTGGGTAGTATCCAGCCTATGTAATGCGGTCCTGTACAAATGGTTGGATGTAAGAGACGGCATTTTCTTAAGTTTTGACTAGTTGCCGGATGACCTCGTTCAGTTCTCGCAACGATGTCGGGATATTCTCGTCTCAGTGCCCGGAGAACGGCTCTGGCTTTTCGCTCAAGGTCACTTAAAGGTCGCCGACAACGGGAGCTAACAGCATTTCATGTTTGAAAGCCGCTCAGTTGCTATAGACTTCAGGTACTTTTACTGACAGGTACAAACCTACATAAAACATTATGCAGGTGCCACGCACTCTAGGAATTAGTGCTATGCAAATCATTTTTACAGGTAGCTGGCTATCCAGCACCGTTTGGAGTTTCGCAAGACTTCGCAAGTGTCATCATTGTCCAATCACGCATGTAATATCATTCATGTTGTCATGCTCGTCATCGTTATGACATGCATTTTAATGACATTTATGTCATGCATCCATGTCATGCATATCCTCATATATATCGTGTTAAAGAATGGACAACGGTGGCATCACGAGCACGCGCACGTACTCAGTAGCTCAAATGTGATGTCATGTCATAGATGCATGCAATGTCAGACATATCTTGGTATACATCTATCTAAATTTAAATTCGTTTATTTGAAGAAATGACCACAATGGCATCCCGACCATGAGCATTCATGCTGTTCACGTAATGCATGTCATATGCCATGTAATTCATGTCATGTCATGCGCATGCTGATATATATCAGCTAAGGAAACCACCACGATGACAGCACAACCACGAGCACATACCTAGCAGCACAAATGGTATGTCATGCCATGTCATTCATGTATGTATAATGTAATGACATACATGTTATGCCATGTCATTCATGTCATGTCATGCTTATTCTGATAGATATCCAGTCAGAGAAACGACAACGACGGCATCACATCCCGAGCACATACCTAGTTGTCCACGCTATAGTAAACAACTGGGGTCACTGGAACAGTGTAAGAGGCTAAATAGATAGACAGACTCCAAGTGCCTAAATTACGGAAAGAATGCTTCACATTAAAAAAGAAACAACTTACTACATTCGCTATATTTTAACATACCCCATTAATGCAACAAACATCACCAGCTTCGGAGCAGTGGGAGCCGAGCAAAACGATTTCTCCGTTCCCATATACTCGCGAGCTCCTGAGCTATATCTGCGTCTGAAAACTAATTTCACATAGTAACTCTTTGTGAGGGGTAAAGTTACAAAGACATAATGCCAGAATTTTCCTATGAATATTCTGCGTTATTATTTCTCTCTAAATAGGGGAATATACGAGGTTTTGGGCGTGGCTTTCTAGAGAAAAGAGAACAGTAACTAAATACAACAAAGAAGAGAACAGAAGCGAACAATCGTGCTTTTGGCACTTCAGTCACGAAATTAATAACAAAAAAAAAGTTGTTCAGCAATTGGAGTTGGAAATTTTTCTCTTATAGGAGGCACGTATCAAATAAAGATCAGAGAGGCAGCTCCCACCTGAAAGGGTGAGAAGTGCAGAACAGATGCCGAAAGTATCTTGCTGTGCTCTATTCCCAGTTTGCCTGATCACCACCTCTGCTTTGTGGCAGATACTTGTAGCTGCACTGTCCTGCTCTGTTGGCGTAGAAAACGTTTCACCACTTCCTAGCAAACCTTCGATAGAAAGCGCGACAGGCGCACGTGGAAACCGCGCCCCTGCAGGAAGCCTAAAGGGCGCGGAATCTCACTCGCCCTTCTCCCTTTGACGTCAGGATTGTTGTCGAGGAAGACAGATAAAGGGCACGAGATTTCGCTTATTGCGTCGCCTTGAAGTGTCTGGAGTTGGACGGCTGCTGCCAAGAACGCCTATTTACGGGGTTGACTCTGGCTCTCGTTCACTATACGCGTTGCCGGCGGCTATTGGGCAAACTTCGGATAAGAAGGAAGAGCCACGGCGACACACGCAGCCACAGAAAACATGAGCCATCATTGACTTGCAGTGTCGCTGTCTTGAACTATATACGGTTCATTTTGGCTACATAGCAACGAAAAAAAGAAAACGAGCAAACAAACGAACTAACAAACAAACAAACAAACGATCGCATTGGAGATTTCACCAGAATTCACGGACGGTATACAACCTCAAGACGAGCAAACCTGAGGCTTTAACTCGGGTTAACCTCCCTGCCTTTCTCTCATTTGCATCTCTCTCTCATCTCATCGTGTGCCCGCAGAGTTGTTCCCAGAAGAAGATTGAGCAGATTGGGCATGTCAAGGGTAAGGTGTGGGCAAAGTTAGAAATTGAGTAATTAGGCATTGTGACCATTGCAGCATAGTCTCAGATATTTTTACGTGGAACTCTGCTTAGCTGCAATATACGGATCGCGATTTTACAAAGTTCCACAAGTCTGCCCTATTTTTGTTTTTCATAAAAACTGCAACGCTGTGAAATTCGAAGGCATCCGATCAATGATAATTACTTATTGCGAAGAAAACACATTCGTTGTTAGGGTTAACTGGGGAACAGAAAGGTGGGAAACGATTGCTCTCTACTAGTTGGCTTCACGTCGCTTACAGAAAGTCTTGGAGATTGGTCGGGGTATTCTTAGCCGAAATGTTTTTGTCACTGTAACACTGAATAACAGCGAAGTTTGAGAGAGAGAGAGAGAGAGAGAGAGAGAGAGAGAGAGCGAAAAGCAAGTGTGCGTGTACGTGCGCGCGCGTGTGTATGTGCGTGCGTGTGTGTGTAGCACAACGCACGCAAAGTTAACTGCATACGAAGCTAACCGCAATCGGCGCACTGTGTCCCTGTTGCAGATCGCTTTCAAGATGGGCACGCGCGGCGGCGCCATACGCAGCCACCGCCGGAGTACGGTTAACCACGGTTGGCAATGGTTCCCATCGAGAGGAGGCAGCGTTATCGACCACGTCTACACTCCAAAAGCAGTTGCACCCTTTTGGGTGTATATTTGCCACGCAACGATAATCGTCATCTGTCTTGTCCGCATTTACTTTCTTTAACGCTGCGAACCCGGTACTTCCAAGTCACGAACGGCACGCGCGTTATCAGCACAACAGAGCATTCGCGACAGGAAGGTAACAGAGCAGCGTTTTCAAGAAATAAAATGCGGGACAAGACAAATGACGATTATAGTTGTGTGGCAAATATACACCCCAAAGGGCGTGAACTTTTCTTAGAGTGTACGTGTGAGGTCTGCCAAACGTGACACTGTTCATTTACGTCACCTACTCCAGCACACATCCGCCACTGCTCATCGTCCAAGAGGCAGCGGCATGATCCAAATACACTATCATCTAATGTGAAGAAAAAGAAGAACCAAACAAGAGACAGTGCACATAATAAATGCTCTATATATTTGCTTCACTTACAAAATTTCTCTCATTTCATCCCACGTCTACATGCTCTGGAAGTTATCTATAACATGAGTGAACGTGGCTATACTCGCCTCTTCGTCGTGTTGTGCTGGTTTCAGTTAAAATTTCAGTGTTGTAACTGGGCTTTTACATTTCACGATCATTTCGCCGTGTTTCTCGCAATTATACCAAACACAGCAGCATACGATCACGAAACAGCTGGTGATTAGTAATAATGCCTGCGCATCATTGAGGTAACACCCACAGGAGATTCCGGGTGTAGTTTTTTACATTCATTTTCCGTCTCCCTAAATCACTTAGTCAGATCTGGGGACAAAAGACCCTTCTTGGATGCCGGATCTTATCATGCACACAGTAACACGGCGGCTTCCATGCAGTAACTGCATACACGCTCCAAATATGTAGCGGTATGTGACGTTCGCGGGCAGCCGAATATAACAATCTTGCACTGAATTCTTGCTCTCCATAAGCTTTTGTTCCCATTCAGAGACATGGCTTCTCGATAATGCTTCGTCCCCGTATACTTCCCAAGTCATGCTCCCATGCCTTGCTATTAAAATTAATTTCTGGGGTTTTACGCGCCAAAACGACCATTGATATATCTTGCTGCAGGCATTCCCTAGCGTTACTCAAAACTGGATACTAACCCTCTCCTCGGAATCTTAAAGCGTTAGCACTCTTAGGGTATTTCACGCACTTTTCCGGGGCTATGTATGTTTCTATCTAACTGTAGCTGCGTCACCAGGTAGTCCGTGGTCGAATGGGTAGCGCATCGGGCTGCTGTGCTGGCAGAACCGGGTTCAAAAACCAACCCTCCCACCAACTTGGGCGCTGAGTATGTGCCCATGCGTACATACGTGCCACTCTACAACGAACCTCTTTCCCGCGGACATGGGTCACGGTAGATGCGTGACTCTGTAGGCACGCCTGTTTGAAGGAACTCTTTGACGCCAACTTGGAGTACTGGGTATGTGCCACTCGTTCCGTGCTGGTCCCCAATGAACCTCTTTGATGCACACTTGAATCACTGGGTATGTGCCAGTAGGTGCGTGCCACTCTTCAATGAACGTCTTTGACACCAACTTGGGTAACTAGGTACGTGCCTCTGGGAATTTCCCGCTGTATTATGGCGAAAAAGATTCCTTCAATTTATCTTATGCTGAGCAGAATCCATCTAACGTCACAAGCGTTCCTCAAGGACAGCAATCCAACGCATTAGCCGGCTGCGCAACAAATCCACTGGACATGTGCCGCTTTTCAATGTACGTCTTACACGCCAACGCTTTAGCAGCTTGCGCCATGAACGCACCGGGTGAGTACCGCTCTTCAATGAACCTGTCGCGAACTTGTGCCACTGAGTATGTGCCACTGGACGTGCGACAAGCGAGGGAACAATTCTCAGCGTTCGCAGGCACCGGTGCGCTACGCTCCTCGTCTTGGAGGCCACGCGCGGACTTGACTGCAGTGCTACTAGATGGCGCAACGAGTTCAAAAAGAAGCGCGAGGGAGACGCCCTGTTGCCGCATGACACGTTTCTCAGCGTTCGCACGCACCGGCGCGCCATGCATTTTAAACTCCACAACGCTTGTGCAGCTCATTAAAAATGGAGACAAGAAAGGAATACAGGGGCCGTATTCTGTAACGTCTCGCTTTGGAACCGGTTCGGTCTGGCTGTGTCGCCAAGGTGATGTCACTCGGAGAAAGAGTGGAATGTCGCCGCGCGAGGGAGACCATTGAACGTGCGGCGTTATGTCGCAACGTCACGTCATCATTTTTGTTTGTACTTTGGGGACGATATAGTAGATGAATGATGTTGCTAGTTCGGTAAAAAAAATTCGTTTGTATGCAATACTGGTACATTTAATTTCCAGTAATAACTGAGCTTCCGACGCAGACAGCTAGTGCTTTAATTTTATCTGCGCTGCTTTATTTTATTTATTTTTTGTTGCTAGGTGTGGCGCATACGTTAAGCAATCAAAGCGGTTCTCTGTGTGTAGGCCGTGGCTCAAATAAGATTACGTTTAGCCATGGCTGAGCTTCTTAGGGTGGACAATTGCGATGAGAGTACCGCCCACGCATCCCTCAACTTCGAGAATCTTGCCGCGGTGAAGGAAACGTTCTTGACTGCGGCTTTCTCCAGCAGCGTGGAGAGAAATCTGAGATCCCTTTTCCTTTTCCCTCAACCGTAATGACCCTAGCGATGGCGGGAATGATGCGACTAACAGACGGTTGCGACAACCCAATAGCTTCTGCATTCGAGACGCACTGCTGAAAACAGCCCGTAGCAAAAAAAGAAGAAAAAGAAAAAGAAACGTAGCGGCGCACAACACTTGCGTCGCAGTAGACAGTTTTAGTACTGCGTACGTTGCGTACTTAACGACATTGCGTACGCAAGATCGCTACATCCTGCAAAGTGCGCATGTGCAGAACGCAATACGAACGGTACATGATGCGTTCGCCGCCGCTGCGTACGCACGCATCTGATTCTTGCGTGCGTACGTGGGGAGCCTTGCGTGCTGCTCTCGTGCTTCTCGTTTGTTCGGGAGTGCACGAGACAAACGAGTTTCGCAAAATGTCGGCGTCGAAGGCGACCAACGGAAGGCTGTGCTTTTGAATGGCCTGCGATTTGGCTTTGCTGCATGAAGTGAACGCGCCGAAGCCATTCCCAGATCCTGCACGGTGGGAATCCATAGCAAAAAAATTTGAACTTTGTTTTTGAGAAAGTGTTCAGTGTACGCTGTTCGCGCGAAAGGCTCGACCTCCTGTTGGCGCAGTCCGTTGCAAATGACCGTGCCAGCCCCAGAAAGCGAGTACTCGGTTGTTATTTTTCTCGATATGATTCGTGTATTGAATCCGTATTAAAAGTAGAGTCTCTTAAAGGCCGAGATATAGTTCAACGTTGCCTGAACGAGCCCACAGTTAAAATCACTTTGGCGATATCAACAGCGTCTATAGTTCGACCGATGGTTCGACGTAATGGCGGACGCGGCCAACGCGTTCCGACGCGCCCGACGTCTAACAACGCTCGCCCGCTTACTCACGTTGGAATTTCTCAGTACTAAAAGCCCTGAGGTGACACGCGCTCCTACGTTCCGCAAAGCGCTTGCGTGCTGCGTACGTATCGTCATGGCGCAGTACTAAACCCATAGACAAAAAAAAAAAGACTAAGAGCGGACATTCCGAGAAATCTGGCCTCAGGAAATACGTCACGGCTACGTAACGAGTTAGTGCTCTCACGAAACGCAAGAGGACGCAGGCGCAAAAAAAGAAAATGTTGTAATGAATTCTGCTCAATCGTTTTACAAAATAATAATTATACGCCCAAATTTGGCGTGTTTCTTATGCATAAAAACAGAATTCATCCAAGACACCTACCGTGCTTTTTGTTCTTCATCCGTACTGCCATCAACACCAATCACCGTTCGTCCCATAGAGTTACTATACTGACTCTAGAGGATAAGCTACCTATAGGGCCCATGCATTGAAATCGGGAACCGCAAGAGCACCACCATTTTGCAACGCGCCGAGGTGGCCAGCTCCTGAGACCCTTGCTAGACTTGGTGACAGTAGTCAGTTTTAATCCGGCAACCATAGCAGCGTAGCAGCATGGCGTCTCGCTTGCAGTGTCGTGATGCGTGCGTGCAGCCGTGTGCTTGGCCTTTATAAGTTGGTTCTTTATTCTATGTTGCGGGACGGTGTGGGTGTGGTCCATGTTGGCCGTACAGGTGGCAGTTATGCAACCGAGGGATGATCCTGTGGAAGTTTCCAGCGGTATGCGGTTTTCAGCGGTCACGCCTGTTGCGGGAGTGTCACTCGACGAGGTTACGAGCTCGAAGCTGTGGTCAGATTCCTCGTTGGCGTTCCGTAATTCTCTACGCACGGGCGCGGTATGTTGCAAAAGCTGCTTTCGCGACGATAGATCGGGGTTTTTTATTATTATAAGTACTGATCCAGCTGGTAGGGCACATGTAACCGACAAACGGAAGTCTCAGGAGAGCACCTGAGATTATAATAAAGCAGGTGGCGCAGGAACTCCAGGGCCCCCAAGGGACAGTGGGGGGATCAAAGCTCGAAACAGAACGGTACGTAGGTTGGGGCCGCCGAGGCAGGTGTGTGCCAGGGAGTGTTCGCACGGACAGCTCCCCTGGCACGCGCAGCAGTGCCTCGCAAGGTCGATATACTTTAAAGGCACCTGCGCCCATGATATTTCTTTTGCCTCGGTGCAGTGAGCACGAATAACGAGAATAATATGGAGAGCATCCGGTGCAGTCGCGAATGCGTCATGACAAATGTAGCTCGCGTCGCCTGGCGTGTGTAGTATTATCAGAGTTGGTTGTATGAACTTTATGCATAATATGCTTTGTTACGGTACCTTAACGGAATGGGTCTAGAGGACGGTGTTGGTACATTTTTTCGTACCGCCCTAATCCTATACCCCCCACTACAAACACACACACATACCCCCCTTTTTTATGTATACATATAATTCCTTGCCATGACGGATCATAGCCTCCTTTATTTTTAAGAAATAGAGGAGGCTATGGACGGATTGACCAGTTTAAGTTGTCAGCGTGTCAGTAACTGTCATAGGAATCACTGTAATAAACACAATTCCACGATCGGATTGTTTACTTTCATTTTTTGTTGTAACACTGAGGACTACATAGAACTTTATTTTGTATATGTGAGAGAAGTATGTGGATATCGCGAGCTTAAGCCAATGTGCAATACACAGACAAAGCAGCTGCTACAACCCGAACTGCATTGAGGGCCACACAACACATACGTAATTAAAGGTGCAAAGTATAGGGGGAAGCTTCAAAGTACGCTCTGTAGCACTGCAAAGTATAACATGTATTGTACGTGTACAATAAATGCTCAAAAAACAATGCATCAATGTCCCATTTGCCTTAAAATTTATTATCAAGTTCAAGTTTACTGAAGTTTATTATGAGCATATGTACAACAGGAATCTACTGACACACCCGCAGTCAGTCAAGGTGGCTGTTCGAGGTGTGCTGGCTGCCTCAGTGTAAGAAAAAGAAATTGGGTGAATGTCGACGCCAGTGCCACTTCTTCCTGCCTCTGACCTGCACGTGCCTCCGCGGCATCTTTGTGCACGAGTGTGCTGGCGTGGCGAGGCGTAGGAGTCATCCGAGAGAAAGTGTATCGTTTACATGGAGAAGTGGCTGTTCACATTGCCTGTCGCTTTCCCTCAAATGTTTCCTTGGCGACTAGGGTGACACACCCGCAGTCAAGGTGACTGTTCGAGGTGTGTTGGCTGCCTAAACGAAAGAAAAAGAAAGAAATTAGATGAATGTCGATACCAGTGCTATTGCTTCTTACCTCTTACCTGCATTTGCATCCACGGCCTCTTGGCTTGCGGAGTCTGTCTGAGGGAGCTGCTGTGGCTAGGCGTAGGCATTGTCTAAGCAAAAAGAAAAGGCCATTCAAATGGGGAATTATGGAAATAAATGCAGTTGTTATGTCTGCTTCTTGCACTCTTTTGCCTAAAAGTTTTCAAACATAGTGTCCAGTACACACCGGCACTTTGACTGCTTCTGCTTTTTACCTGCAGGTGTTGCTGCGAAATCCTTAGTATGCCTGCGTGCCGCATTGTCACACTTGGTGGAGGCATTTGAAGTGGTAGCCAAAAATATAAAGAACCATCCTTGTCTGCATGAATGCTTTCAATTACTAAATACAGTGGTAACTATCACTATTAGTGCAAGGCCCCCACATCTATGCGGCAAGTGCCATAGCTCGAAACTGAATTCTTCCTTTAGTGTTTCACAAGGCGTCTGATATGTCCACATTAGATGTGATGTGCTTGTTTTTATTTATCCCAGTGTGGAGAGAGCATCATTAAATTGTTTTTTTTTTATTTTTGCTTGTCTTGTTTTTGGTTTATCTCTGAATTTATCAAGCAGCAGTCTCATGATGCTAAAGTGACTTATGTAATGGCAATCAGCTTTTGTTTTGCAGAAAAACAACGCATTTCCTGACCCATTGTTTGACATCCCCTCACTCGCATAATTTGGAGAGTATTCTACCTATATTGACTTGTTTGACCTCCACTAAAGAGTCTTGCATTTTCAAATACGACTCTTTCCTTAATATCATTCGATACTTCTCATAATTTCTGTACCTTGGGCTTCTGATACTCTGCATTCCCCATTTTTGCTTGTTTCTGACTAGAAATGTATTCTTTAATTTAGAGCTTAAATTTTACCTTTCGAACACACGGAAGGGCTTGCCGTTGCACATCTGCATAAAAGGGAAACATGTTTCATTAAACATTTGCAAAATCCAATTGAAGATTGATGAATGCAGCTTGCAGTGTGATATGACTGAATGAGCCATAAAAGTAACTCATCTCACTTGGTAAATTAAAGCACATATTAGTGTGGTGTACAAGATACGTTACACTAACGTGGTGGGTTCTCTTGCTTATACAGCAAAATAATCGGTGCGCGATAAAAAAATTATTTTTGCATACCCCTTGTACACACTGATTTAAGGAAAATGAGCTGGAGCTGTCCACATGATCTACTTATTTTACCTGCGAGTATGGTCAACAAAAATGTGTCCCAGCTGCTTATTGGTATTTGAGATTATGTCAGTATTGCATATGTGCCTGTTGTCTAAAATAATTGAATTTTGAAAATGCTCGCAGGGATCTGATGTGCATATCTGCAGTTTATGGATACATGTGAAAGACTCAGCATCAAGTGCAAGTGAATGGTCCCACAGGCCCGGAGTCGATCATGCAAATAGATTCGCTGCAGAAATTTGTGACTAGAAAAGATATTCCACATGAAATGGCATGCAAGGAAGTGTTGAAAATATTGCACAGTCAATAAATCGCCTGCTCTATTAATATGTGGGTTGATGCACTCGTTCTGCAAAACGGAGGTGAGGCCTGCAGACAGGACACAAGAGTAGAGTATTTACAAGCAAACAACACGAACGCCGCCCACTTCTCTACTCTTGTGTCCTGTCTGCACGCCTCACCTCTGTTTTGCATAATGAATCCTTACTAACTAGCTCACCTTTCTGTCGTTCTAAGTCTCGATGCGCTCGATTTCGTCCACTTTAGGTACTCGCCTCTTGATTACTTCGTGGCACAGAACTACTCGGCATCAGGCTGTTTTTCTGCTGTGGCCTTTGTAGAAGCATGATTGTTCAAAGTGCAACAATTAAACAGATTCTTTGAGTTGCTTGTGGCTTCGCCAGTACAATTCCGGTGCGCTGGTCCGCCTGTCCAGCAATTTCCTTCTGAAGGGAAACCTGCAAATAAAAACACCGCTCCGCATGTAGGAAAATGCTCTACTGTGACGCTTCTCAAACGATTGCGATGTATCACAAGAGCTGCCTATACTCGCGTGATATTCTCAATAAGGAGATACATTCGTTTACTTACATGTGAAGGTATATGCCAGAGCACTTCGGGGCTTCGGTGGCACATAAGGCACGAGTGTGCCATAGCGTCCGATGTCGACGCGCGATCGCATGTCAAACCAACGCCTCAAACCTAAACTGTACGAAACTACTACGCATCCAAAAAACAGATCCGAAACCGAAATTCGCGTCATCCTTTATTGCATGAATGCGTACATCGTGATTTACATAAGTCACGGACTTAGCGATCGCTTTCTGTAAACTTAATATTAACGCACCACCTTCATGAAGCCATCAGGTATGCGTTTTTAGATGAAAAAGCATAACGTGACCTGTACTTGTTTTCAACTCTTTCAATAGTAATTGCGCTGGCCATATTGACCAGTAGCAACAGGGCGGCGCCCTAGATGTTCCCACTTTTCCGGCCCAGCTTTTCCTCTAGAGTTGTTCTACTAACTCTATGATTCGTCCATCGAAAAAAAGAATTCAACGATTCGTGTACCAGCGGCGTGCCAGCGGGAAGGTTTCGTGAACGTCGGCTGCGGCGGTGTTTTCGTGTGTGAGACAGGTGAATCCCGTTTTCAAGCGAAGCCTGGAGTAACTGACTTGTGAGGGCTACGAGGTTTGCTAAAAAACAGTTTGCAGCTCTATATGAGGCAGCTAGACGCGAACAACGCGAAAAGCGTGCCCCCTCAAGAAACGCGTAGCGCGAGGGCTGTACCATGTACTTTCTTGCTATCCTCATCGAGAACAGAATAATCTTCGTTGGTTGCGTTCCATGAAAATCATAACAACGCGAAGCTGCCATGTGCACTGCACTGCGACTCAGCTTGTCAGACGCCATCGAGACGCTGCGTCTCGGTTTGGGAGGGTAAACCGTTCTTGCCCAGCGCTGTTTGCGATAACCATGGTATCGGCGTTCCATTGAAATAGTTCGTGTTGGCGGACTAAAAACAATCTGCTGGACAACGCTTAAGGTCAATATCATGAATTGCACATTTCAGGAAAATTCCGCTTTCGAGAAAATTGAATTCCTAACCCGCGTTTAAATGATCGCGTGACGGTTGATGGTCCTTTCGTTGGCCCGTTCTAGAGGCTGACGAACGCTGGAAAGAACATAAAAGACGCCACGCCGATTCAGACCGAAAACGACGTTCCGGGGACGGGCGCTACCTAAATAAAGAAAAGCAGGTCGTTAGGCACGCTGTAGCCAATCTTGGATTGCTCGTTTCCCCTATAGAGTAAGGGCTCCTGAATATTTTAATGATATTGCTTGTAAACAATGTCATGTTGCATAAACAGCGAGCATAGCTTATTGCGTTTTGTGCTGCAGCGACGTGTGTATCTACGGCGCACGGACAGACGCTGGTGTATACGTCCGTGCTTATTGTTTATATAGAAAAGTAACGGTGGGGAAAAGTCACCAATGACTACTGCATGTACTTATTGCGGAGGCCGTGTTGGCAAGTACTGCGCATTCTAGTAACTTTCGGTTCCTTATCATTTTTTTGTGGCGGAATACATTGCACAACGTATTGACGCGTAGGCGTGGCGCGGCGCGCATTTGAACAAAGGCCTCGTATTTAGACGTTTCGAATGTACCTTTACCACGCTTATGTGAACTGATATTTTACCTGCCAATGTACTCCTTATACTGAGTACGTACAGGGGTGTCCAAAAGTTCACAGGCCGCGATGCCATGGGATTACATAGGATGGCGGCCTGGGAACTTTTGAACACCCCTGTACGGGGTCTTAATATTTATCCTTGTAAGTCCGAGTTTTATGGGTCAGAGGTCAGGATGTTTCGGTGGTTTTATATTGTGCATCGGTTCGCTATTCATTCGAAGCAGTTTCCTGGTACAGTTGCGACGTGTACATATGTTTTTGATAATTAACGAAGCGTGCACTTATTGACACTTTCAGACCGTGCTGATGTCATGCCGTCCGGCGGTCCAAGCTATGGCAGCTACTGCTGTGTGTCGTGGTGCTTTGACAACGGCAAAACCCAGAAGACGCCTATCTTGCCTTGGAATAAAAACATTGCGGAAACTCTGTCTCTCTGATACATATGAGCGCTTGTACCAAAACACGGAAGACAAGTGCGATGGATAAAGCCGTAGTGAATTACGATTACCTCTATCTCCATCTGTTATAACTTAATCGAAATAAAAATTGCGTCACGACCTCAATTCACACCAAATATTGACTAGACAAAATAGCGAATCGCTAAATCAAAGCGACAAATAAAAGCGTTGCCATTTCGGTGACGAAAAGTGGTCTGAAATGAGAAGCTTCCGCTACAGCCCAACGTCGGTTACGCGGGGTAATCCAAATTTCGCGCCAGCGAAACCTAAACAGGAAGTGCAGGCCAGTTGCTCTCACCAACGGCCAGGCGCGCTAGGATCGATTGGGCCGCTGGGCTGTATGGGAGTGTCCACTCTTAACTTTTTCTTCTTTCTCCATGCTAAACCTGTCTAGTGTCTACGCTTCCAAATCTTGTGGTCCGCGATATTTTAGCTCATCGCAAACCCATCGCATTCTGTTTTTGGGGCGCCTAAACTGCCTTCGCAACTTGCCTTCGCCCATGTCGTACGCGTCGCACCGTTCCCTCTCGTCCCGTCGCTGTCTTAGGCCCAACGCTCGCTAGCAACACAACCAAAGAAGCCACTATCGGCAACCCTCTCGTCGCGCCGGCCAGCGCGAGACTAGCAGAGGGCCACGGTTTCCATAGCAACCATCAAGATCATGCTCGCCACCGCGCGCGACCCTCGAGCGAACCACTTCTCCGCAGTTCATCTCGTAGCAGACGACGGGTTCCTTTCCAGATGATTGACAACCTGTGTGACGACAACAAAATTTGTTGTAACACCCACCAGGGATGACGACAACGAAGCGCCGGCAACAATGGCGTTCATGAGAGCGAACCGGTTCCAAAGAGAACGGTTACGGAATACGGCCCCAGAAAGGGCATGGAATAGTCCATTTGAGAGGCCACGCGCAGGCATCGGAGTGGTGGTGCTAGATGGCACCGAGTCTTCTAAGGCAAGCACGAAAGAGGAGTGCCGTTGCAGTACACGCGTCCCACATAACGTGTTCCTGCGGTGGCAACACGTTGGGTCGCTATATTGATTCATTTCACTGTGGGAATCGATGTAAGCAAAGTTTTCTGTGCTCTGATTGACAATAATTAGCGGTGATAACGGCGAATGTAATTTCTTCAACGTTTAGTTCAACACGATAGTGGTGAGATGATGTTAAACGTTACCTTGCGTGCACCACTGCTGTTTGTCTGCAAGTACACAGAACACATATGGTGAGGGGTTCGCTTGACGTATTGTTGTGCACCATATTTCATAACCTCTGAGAGGGTTCAGCACTGTCATTGCCTCAGATGGCACACCGCATTGTGGCAAAAGTATTAAACTTTAGTTGAATTATGGGGCTGTACGTGGCAAGACCACAGTCGGATTATGAGGCACGCCGTACAGGTAGACTCCGGATTAATTTTGATACCATGGTGTCCTTTTACGTGTTCCTAAATCGAAGTGCTTCAGCGTTTGTTATTTGGGCCCCGTCAAAATGTGGTTGCCACAGTCGGTATCAAACCCGCGACATCGTGCAATGCCATAGCCGCAAAGCTACCGCGGGTCCACGGAAGTGTTGATTTGACGTGCGACCGCTTCCGTAGTGTCGCCTAGATGCTGTGGTGCGTTTTAATTAGTGTTTTAATTTGGCGTTCTTAAGCTCCGCTCAGCAGCGGAGCGGAAGCGCGAATGCGCATGCACTCTCCGCTTAGCCGCAAGCGGCCTAGCGGAGTCGCAAACACGGTCGGCTTACAAGCTGCCGGAGCGGAGCGTCGCTGCACTGTTTCGCTAGCGAGGGTGGTCGATGCGCGGGCCCTCTCTCGCGCGTGCGACGAGGCACCTCGCTTGCCTTGTTCTTTCCAAAGATGGCTGCCTATGCCGTGCACTTCAACCCCACCTTTATGTCCGTCTGCGCAGCGCAAGCCACAAAAGCGATTTCGCATAGACGAAGACTTATGTTTGCTAAAAGAAGTTGCAAATGCTGACCCATTTGAAAATCCCGCAGCGTGGAAAGACGTGGCGCGCAGCTGTGCAGCGCGTTGGCGTCAGAAAGGATTGGATTGGATGCGAAATGCAAGCTCGCTGGCTATCATGTGGCGTTTCCCAAGACGGTGCTTTATTTTCCACTAGATAAAATGGACCGGTGACGCATTACAAGTGCACGCGTCTACATGCATCATGGACGAAAAAGTTATACATATTCGTTTTGCTTTATAAAAGTGATCAATGGGTGTTTTTATTTTGTTTCATTACTTTGAATTGGGCCAGAGGGTGCTGAAACTACCAAAGGTTCACTCCGCTACTCTAAAAACGCTTAACTAAAACAAGAAAATCACCCGTCGCTCCGCTGTGGTTTAGCGGGGCAACTCGGAGCGAAGCGTACCATGAAGGCGGTCAACTAAAACACTCTATAATGCGGCTCTGCTTCTGCACGCTTGACATTCTTGCATGGTGTTTATTGTTAAGAAATAGCAGAAACGCACCGTACCTTGAACTTAAATTTATTCCGTTTCCCCGCAAATGCTGTCGTGTCTATGTTCGGGTGCAAATTTAGAAAAAAGGGGCGTTTACTCCTCAAAAGCGGATGCGCACGAGCCTCCACCAATGGGCGCGCACTGTGGACTGACATCATGAGCCGGACGGCCGGTGACTACGCCGATGGGGAAGATGGCCGCCCACACTTCGAACTGGGCCGGGACGCGTCAGTCGTGTGCGTCTTCCCCTCGTCACAGCGAATTCCCAAACTGTTTGTGGTGGCCTACCATGCCGGAATTATTACTGCGAGCTTAGGATGCACCATTCGTGCCACGTGCGTTTATTCTGAGCCGTGATTCGGTGACGAAAAATTGCAGCGAACATCGCTGACGCTGTGATACGCTTCGTCTGGAAACAGGATTCCGCGACCGCGTATTGCTACAAATCGTCCTGCGTGTTTGTTCCCATGGTGTTTTGTTTTGCTCCAAAGTGAAGTTACGACGAGGAATGTTTGCCAAAGTCTGGTGCCTATTCTTAGCGACAGGTGTGTTCGTGTACTGTGTCGCTGTACAAAAACAACTAATTCTTGAAAATAAGTTTGTGAAAACACAAAACCAAAAAAACGTGAATGTCAGGCTATAAAACCAAGAGTAGTTATTTAATACGATGAATCAAACATTTTTTGTACCTTTCCTGCCTCGATCGTCTTATTTCTCGCCCCACGTTTGTAATGGGTTTCAATAAATGCATTTTTTAAAGTACTTGTTAAATAGTAATTGATTTATATTAAGCTCGGAAAACTAGTAGTAAATGGGCTGTGTACATGTAAACAAGCGCAAAAGCCACGCAGAGCTGCTCTCTCTACTTTTGAGCCTTGCAACGAAGCTAAAAAGCAAACGACGCGCAGCGTCGTAGAAGGCACGGGGTTATTTTTCTCTCGGGATCCGGCATGTGCTGTAGCATTCCAATCACGAGAGCTCTACCAAACTAGTCATCAGAATACAAAAGTCTTTATTTATACTGAGAATTACGCGTTTTAGAAGCACGGTTTTTTGAGCAGGACTATTTTAGTCGCGGTGGCAATCGGCTGTTGCGCTACGGTCATCTGGGCAGGGCCTCCCCTTTTTTCTAAAGTTGTACCGACTATAGTGGTAGCGTTTTCTTGCCTTCTGACGTCACCCATTCCTAACCCTCCTCCCCACCCCCCTTGTATGGGAACTGCGAGCGAAGAGTGGCAAGGCTAATATTGACTCCATTCGTGACTGCGTCGGTTTTACCCATTCTCTACTTCCCCCCCCCTCCACCATACCATTCCATCTACCTTCTCTCTGGACTTGCACGTCAGTGGAAAGGTAATCGCTGCAATTTCAGCAATGGTTTTGTGGCAGGTCACGGGTAATTACAGCTGTCAAATGGCTAATGTAGCGACGCCATGGAACTCCAGGGGGTATTGCGCACATTCGACGCTGTGCAAAGGTCAAACGAGTTTCTGACGTCTCCTTTCTTCTATACCACGCTCCTTTCATGTATATACACGTTCTGAACCATCCCCGACGTGGCGTGCAAGACACCACCACCAGCAGCAGCAGTCGCCGCCGTAGGCGCCGCTTAAGGAAGTCGAAGGAAGAGCAAAGAAAGCTTCGCTTTCATAAAAAGAAGAATGAGAATGGACTAAAGGATAACTTGGCACAAGCGGGGACCGCACCTACATTTTCTGTACGCGTGTGGAAGACTTGGATTCGACTGCTCTATGGAGAACTAGGTGCAAGGGCTCTCGAACATTAACCCAGCCTAATTTTTTCTGACGCTTTCGAGCTGCGTGAGTTCTTTTGTCGCGTAATGACAAGATGTTGTTAACCCAATAAGCAGGCGCAGCGGTTAATTGGCCGTTTATGTTGAGTTTTTCGCGCACGATGTGCACAACAAGTAGCTTTTGAATTGTCAAGCTTCTTTCTGATCCTCTCACGTCAAACGCTGTTGCGATCCATGTAATATTTTCTGAGGTTCTTTGCGAGTCATTGTTTATTTCTTTTTAGTTCTCTCGCATACAAAGTTTTCCTAGAAGCGCCAATCATATGAAGACAACATTTCAAGCTTAAGAAACGGTTCGATTGCCCACCCTCTGTCATTAAGCAAGGGCACGGCGCTGCAACGCCATATTTCACAAGCGATTATTATTGAAGCGACGTGTAAGGTGTCACGCCATCTTATGAGTTTCGCTTCTCCCCCTCCCCCCCTTTAATAATATGCTAATCAGGCTGCGCTGTTGCGAAACTCCTCTTACTGTAATGGCGGTTGGGCACCGCCAGCAATTGTATCCTTAACGCAGTGTTTGATATGAGGAGTAGCGAGTGCCTTAGCGCCGGTCAACAAAGAATTGCTATTACGCATGTAAAGCTTTGTCATTACGAGCCCAGATCCAACGCTAAACCATAAGTATTCATATTAAATCATATCAGAACGACGCAGAGAGAGAGAGAGAAAATACAATAATGAAGGAATAAAACATAAATTGAGAGAACAATATACACAGTATATTTACGACACTCCTCAGTGATTAACACGCGGTGCGTACCTTTAACATTGCCATTTGTTGGGCGTGTTGGTAAATTGAAAGCATATTTAGCGCCATCAAACAAGGACGGAAGGGAGACGACAACACAATGCGCTAACTTCAACAACTTGATTTTCAGGAAATACACCTATATAACCCATGCACAGTGGCGCCACCTTATCCAAATCTTACCCATCCAAAAAAGCCGTCTCCTTATCTAACAGGCCGATTGAAGGGGCACTAACACACGTGTCTCTATTCCGCCAGATAGCCTGAGCTTCAATGATCTCTCACACGTCTTTATCTTTGTGCTTCGCAAGAACCCGGCAGGATTCATACACCGGCGCACAGCAGCATTCTTAACAGTGGGTAGAAGGAAGGTAGCGGTAGTGCCCTACCTGCATAGAACGGCACATAAACTTAAGAAAATGGCTAGCCGGGTGGACACAAAAGTGGTCTTTTCCGCACCAGAAAAGCTGGCAAAAATATGTCGATTGACGGACCCGTACCGTAAGCCAGCTGCCGGATGCTCTTCGAATCATCGAAAAGCGCCAGTGGGATGCGTAAAGACTGTTGTACATGAGCTTCCGCTGTCCTGTGGGAAAAAATACATCGGACAGACAGGGAGATGTCTTAATGACCGATTACTGGAACATTGCCAAACTGTGAGAAATAAGCAATACGGTAATCTGCCAACCCACTGTCAAGAATGCGGCTGTGCGCTGGTGTATGAATCCTGCCGGGTTCTTGCGAAGCACAAAGATAAAGACGTGCGAGAGATCATTGAAGCTCAGGCTATCTGGCGGAATAGAGACACGTGTGTTAGTGCCCCTTCAATCGACCTGTTAGATAAGGAGACGGCTTTTTTGGATGGGTAAGATTTGGATAAGGTGGCGCCACTGTGCATGGGTTATATAGGTGTATTTCCTGAAAATCAAGTTGTTGAAGTTAGCGCATTGTGTTGTCGTCTCCCTTCCGTCCTTGTTTGCTGGCGCTAAATATGCTTTCAACGTAACTTTAAGTTGTTACGACGTTAATCATGCTAGTTATAAGTACTAGTTAAAGATGCAAACAGCGAGCATTTGTTGTCATTAAAAGAAAAAAGGGTTTTTCGCTCTGCTTACTGTGGCTTTCTTTTACAGGAAAAGTGTTAAAAGCTGCAGTTGTGCGCGTGAAGACCATGCTTCTTCGCTCAATCTTTCTTATACCGTGTTATATATCCCTTCACGAGTAAAATAATGTAATAAAAGAACACTTTTCTGACAGTTCTCATCGCAGGAGAAACGGGCTTTATTCTCCCATCGATCGTTAGCTTACCCCTTTTGTTTATTTCTATATTTGCTCGATGGCCCGATTGAATGACGTCGTAATAATTAATTGGAATTGTTACTGCTAGCTAATAACCCTGACGCATTTATTCAGAGTAGTGGCGTTTCATACCCTTTCCCACGTCTGCACTATCCGCGGCGACACAAAGAGAGACACTAAATGGACAAAGTAATCGAATGCGGAGAGCAGGCGAAGGGGGAATCGGTTTTTCGTTATTCCGAAACGGGCGCAGTTTCCCCACGTTGCGTTCGTTCTTCATTTTTTTCCTTCTCTGTTTTTTGTAAACATGGCGTCTGGTTACGTTACAGCGCAAATGCTATCCGCAGGAACTCGACAGCGGCTAAGCCTGTATGGCAGATCGACGTCTAAAGCAGACGGTGCCTAACAGCCGCAGTCGTTCCGGAAACCCGCAAAGTCGAGCTGATCGGACCACACCACGCCGCGATAAGGCGTCGACGTTCTCGTCAATCACCGATCACGCGATATTGTTATAAAAACTTAAACAAAGCATCTTCTTCATCAGCAATCGGCAAATATTAGTGTTATCTGGTTGCTTCCGTCGGCAGGTTATCCAGACGTCGGCAGCAGGAGCCCTGGAGATTACAGGAGCATTGTGGTGACTGTAGAGTACGCAGACGCTGTGGATCACACACAACGGAAGCGTCCACAGAACACTTTGCAAGAAAGAAAAATGAAGCGAAAAAGTCACACAGGTGCGCACGCGGTCACAAAGGGGGAAGGATTCAAGCGTGCCACCGCCTGTCCACGTAATCGAACGAGTATATCTGGAAAGGCTACGTACAGGGTATCGGGATTAGTGGCAATCATGATTCTGTGCGCCTGTGCACGAACAAAAATACAGTCGGGCTCTTTGCTACACTTTCAGGCAGAGCATTCCATTCATGTAGGAATCGGGTAAAAAACGAATGTTGAAAAACAATGTGAACGAACGAAAAAACGAACGGAAGTATAGCACAAGTTATCATACCCCTAATATGTCCGCGTTCCACTACGATTACTTGTGAAAGGAAAGCAATTTGTATTAACCTTACTATCGAATTAAAGCAGCCATTTGCACTAATCTCATTTGCAGTTTCAGTCGCAGTCAATCTCAAAGCCAGTCTTTGATCTCTCACTGAAGGTATCTTATAGGGTAACAACATCGTTCGTGGCCCTCCGTTTTCTTCTTTCTTGCTAGCTTTCTTGAGAATCTGCCTGCCAGACCATGTGTACGATTACGCAACACGCAAATTGACCTTGACTAAATGTAGGGGCTGGCAAATTAAATAGCACTTAAAGAGCCAGTATGTCACCTCCCCATGATAGAGGCATCCAGCACGCGATTAGAATAATCGCGCAATTTTTAGTTGTCAGAATTAATCGAAATTACTGCTAGAGGCTTACACTGCCCGATTAATTAGCATGCACCCTTTCTTGGTCTTACGCGAAAATGCTCAGCAAGAGCGAAGACTACGCGACAATTAAAGCCAGGTGATGGTCAGGGCAAAAATACCCATTAGCAAGGGTGTCGAGCAAGGACAGCATATTTGCGCTGTTATTCACTACTAGAATCCCGGTGATGGCGGACAAATTTTTATGGGGGCGAAATGCGAAACCACCCGTGTACTTAGGTTTAGGTGCACGTTAAAGAACCCCAGGTGGTCGAAATTTCCGGAGTCCTGCACTACGGCGTGCCTCATAATCATAAAGTGGTTTTGGCACGTGAAACCTCATATTTTTTTGTTA